>NC_084620.1:57476802-57504302 GCF_033978795.1 Nerophis ophidion
TCCTCGCAATAGCTGCTGGAGAAATGTCGTTCTTAAACAATTCGCTTGGGCATTTGTCGACAACGTGGTGACCCTCGTACCGTCTTTGGAAGTTTCCATTTCATGGAAGCTGCTTTTATACCCAATCATGGCACCCACCTGTTCCCAATTAGCCCGTTCACCAGGTGGGGTGCTCCAAATACCGTATTTTTCGGACTATAAGTCGCAGTTTTTTTTTTTAAATAGTTCGGCCATGGGTGTGACTTATGTGTGAAATTTTAACACACTACCGTAAAATATCAAATAATATTATTTAGCTCCTTCATGTAAGAGACTTAGATGTATAATATTTCATGAGATTTATGGATTAGGAGTGAGAGATAGTTTGGTAAAGGTATAACATGTTCTATATGTTCTAGTTATTTGAATGACTCTTACCATAATATGTTAGGTTAACATAGTTATTTATGCCTCATATAACCTACACTTATTCAGCCTGTTGTTCACTATTCTTTATTTATTAGGGACCGAAAGTCCCTTTGGGACAAAAGGACCCTATTGTATTTCTAAGGTTTTATTGTTATTATACCACCGCCTCTTTGAGCTGTAATTCGACCCCCTTAACATGCTTCAAAACTCACCATATTTTACACACACATCAGGACTGACGAAAATTGCCATCTAATAAAAAAAAACTAATCCCAAAACTCAAAATTGCACTTTAGCACCCCCTAGGAAAAAACACAGACAAAACTGCTTGTAACTTCCATTAGGAATGTCGTAGAGACATGAAACAAAAACCTCTATGTAGGACTGACTTAGACCTACATTCAATACGCTGACCTCCTTCAGCAAAAACCAACAGGAAGTTGGCAAACACGCCTTCAAAACAAAAGTTTCCTAAAAAAATTTATTTTTGCCTCTTTGAGCTGTAATTTGACCCCCTTAAAATGCTTCAAAACTCACCAAACTGGACACACACATCAGGACTGGCGAAAATTGCAATCTAATTAAAAATCAAACCCCAAAACTTAAAATTGCGCTCTAACGCCCCCTAGGAATAAAACACGGACACAACTGCTTGTAACTTCCAGTAGGAAGGTCGTAGAAACATTAAACAAAAACCTTTATGTAGGTCTCACTTAGACCTACATTTCTTAATTGGAATTCAGGAAGTTGGCAATTACCCCTTCAAAACAAAAGTTTTGTAAAAACCCGTCACCTTCTTTCAAACAGTCATCTCCTCTGAGCGTGTTTGTTGTCTTTTCAAACATTATCTCCTCTGAGCGCGTTTGTTGTGTCGGCTTCAAACTCGCACAGGAGAGAGATTGAACCCTTTGGATTTAAAGTTGAGAAAATGTTTTTTCTAAGTGCTGCGGTTTTGATTTTACGAGCATTCAAAGAACCACTGAGCGGTTGCCGCTGCGCTGCTGCCGTCTCAAGTTGGCCGCTTAAAGGCAGGAAGCACCAGCGTGACCACACAATGCAGAGAAGGTAGGTAATGTGCGGGTAAAGATATGTCTACTGGGTGAAAGAAGGAGGCACCAGTTTGACTCCAGGATACAGAGAAGGTAGGTAATGTGCAGGTAAAGATATGTTGACTGGGTGATGGCAGGAAGCACCAGCATGTATGGGTGACAGAAAGAAGCACCAGTGTGACTCCAGGATGCAGAGAAGGTAGGTAATGTGCAGGTAAAGATATGTTGACTGGGTGAAAGAAAGACGCATCAGTGTGACCCCAGGATGCAGAGAAGGTAAGTAATGTGCAGGTAAAGATATGTTGACTGGGTGATGGCAGGAAGCACCAGCATGTATGGGTGAAAGAAAGACGCACCAGTGTGACCCCAGGATGCAGAGAAGGTAGGTAATGTGAAGGTAAAGATATGTTGACTACGTGGCACCAGTTTGACTCCAGGATACAGAGAAGGTGGGTAATGTGCAGGTAAAGATATGTTGTCTGGGTGATGGCAGGAAGCACCAGCATGTATGGGTGAAAGAAAGACGCACCAGTGTGACCCCAGGATGCAGAGAAGGTAGGTAATGTACAGGTAAAGATATGTTTAATGGGTAAAGGCAGGAAACACCAGCAAAAGTCGGTCCCGTCCATCGCTGCTTGCAGCTTCAATTTATTTTAAATTGCCTTTCAAATGTCTATTCTTGGTGTTGGGTTTTAACAAATACAAATCCCCCCAAAAATGCGACGTATATATGTGTTTTTTTCCTTCTTTATTATGCATTTTCGGCAGGTGCGACTTATACTCCCAAAAACACGGTAAGTCTTTGACGAGCATTCCTCAACTCTATCAGGTCTTTTTTGCCACTCGTGCCAGCTTTTTTTTGAAGCACGTTTGTCACGGGCAGGGCGCATTCGAGCGGGATGCTAAAGTAGTCCCGGCGGTGTTTGCGCCACGCTACACAGGAAGCTTTTTTTTTTTTTTTTTTTAGTGGCGCGCTGTCACATTTCCATGGCGACCTGGCATTTTACTTCAACGACGACGACACGGTGCGTTCGGCGTGTAGAGAAGCCTGTCTGCTCCGCACTCCTCTAAATGTTCCTTGAAGCATTTCTCTCTCACGTCACCCGGCGGCGAGGAAGAGGAGGATGAAGGCAATCCCTCCCATGGCCTCCATCCAGCATCTTCGCACTTGTTCTCACTTCATGTTTCAAATGTTTGCAATTTGCACCCCCCCCCCCCTCCCCCCCTCACCCCCCCCCCCCCCCTCTCCCCTGACGGGAGCGCTGGCACTTGTGAACGTGCGCGGCGACGCGGCGAGGGCGCATCTGGCATCTTTTCCTGGAAGGATGCGAGGTTCCCATGGCGCCTTTTTCCAGCGTTTAGGCAGCGCGGGGATAACACTCTCCCTTTTCACCTCAGCCAAGGGGGGGGTGTAAAAATGACCGACTATCCAACATTCCGGCATCGCACCTTTTGTTTGTTTTTTTTACTTTAGGAGCGTTTACGTGATGGCATCGCCATTCTGGACGAGCGACGAGGACGTGAAGAGGGAAGCGAGTGTTAATTAGCAAGATCCCGCTCTAATTTGCAGGCTATGAATAGATAAGTCAAGGTTAGACACCCGGGCGGCCTTTGACGACACACAAGTGTGTGTGTGTGTGTGTGTGTGTGTGTGTGTGTGTGTGTGTGTGTGTGTGTGTGTGTGTGTATGTGTGTGTGTGTGTGTGTGTGTGTGTGTGTGTGTGTGAGCAATTATCCTGCACATGAATCATCGTTATCGCAACAGAAAAAAGTTGCCACTTCTATTCAGAATCATCTCCCCGGTCATATATTTATTTATAGGCGTATTAAAGGCCTACTGAAAGCCACAACTAGCGACCACGCAGTCTGATAGTTTATATATCAATGATGAAATATTAACATTGCAACACATGCCAATACGGCCGCTTTAGTTTACTAAATTGCAATTTTAAATTTCAGGCCTAAGTATCCTGCTGAAACTCTTGTGCATAATTACACAGTATTCTGGACGTCTTTGTGGCTGAATCTTTTGCAATTTGTTCAATGAATAATGGAGACGTCAAAGAAGAAAGCTGTAGGCGGGAAGCAGTGTATTGCGGCCGCCTTTAGCAACACAAACACAGCCGGTGTTCCGACATCTCCGTTTTTAACGGCCTACTGAAAGCCACTACTAGCGACCACGCAGTCTGATAGTTTATATATCAATGATGAAATATTAACATTGAAACACATGCCAATATGGCCGCTTTAGTTTACTAAATGGCAATTTTAAATTTCAGGCCTAAGTATCCTGCTGAAACGTCGCGGTTTGATGACGCTTGTGCGTGATGTCACGCATTGTGGAGGACATTTTGTTCCAGCATCGTTCCAAGCTATAAGTCATCTGTATTCATCGCATGATTCCACAGTATTCTGGACATCTGTGTGGCTGATCTTTTGCAATTTGTTCAATGAATAATGGAGACGTCAAAGAAGAAAGCTGTAGGTGGGAAGCAGTGTATTGCGGCCGCCTTTAGCAACACAAACACAGCCGGTGTTCCGACATCTCCATTTTTAAAGGCCTACTGAAAGCCACTACTAGCCACCACGCAGTCTGATAGTTTATATATCAATGATGAAATATTAACATTGCAACACATGCCAATACGGCCGCTTTAGTTTACTAAATTGCAATTTTAAATTGCAATTGTCCTGTTGAAAAAGTGGCGGAATGAAGACGTGTGCGCATGACGTCACCGGTGGTAGCGGACATGTTCTCCCAGCACTGGTCACGTCTAAAAGTGGTCTGTTTTTATCGCATAATTACACAGTATTCTGGCCTCCTGCAGCTGTCAAAGAGGCAGCTGCGACTTTCTTGGTTCCTCCGTGGCTTCCATCAGAGACACTGGCGGTCACCACATCCCTCCGACTTTCAGGTATGACTATATGATCTTTCTTTTCTTAGTTTATTTCGAACATGACATACATACAACATTATACATCGGTTAATTTCATCATTTCGCAAAACACAATACATCATGTCCGAAAAGGAGTAGGAAGCAGCAAAGCTTATTTAATCCTACCCCTTTTCCACTTCAGAGCGCCCACAATATAAACATTCATTCACTCACCTTCTTTA
Source organism: Nerophis ophidion (assembly GCF_033978795.1). NCBI lineage: Eukaryota > Metazoa > Chordata > Actinopteri > Syngnathiformes > Syngnathidae > Nerophis > Nerophis ophidion. The sequence goes on from NC_084620.1 coordinate 57,481,378, forward strand.
CAGCAAAATAGCAAAATGACATCTATGAGTGAGTAACACAGCAGTTTTCTAAAATTGTATTTAATTATTTCAGTCATTATTAACATATTAAGATGAAGAATATCTTATTTTCAATAAGTTTGAAAGTCGTTCTCATAATACTTCTTCTTTGTATTTTGTAAGCACTATTAATTTAAACATCCTCTCACTAAAACACTAGTAACACAATAAGCAGATAAGGGATTTTCCAGAAATATCCTAGTAAATGTGTCTAATAACATCTGAATCACTCCCACTGTATGGCCTTTTTTTTTTTCTTCTAGTACTTCAGTCTCACTTTCCTCATTCCCGAATCTTTCATCCTCGCTCAAATTAATGGGGAAATCGTCGCTTTCCCGCTCCGAATCGCTCTAGCTGCTGGTGGCCATGTTTGTAAACAATGTTCAGATGTGAGGAGCTCCACAACCCGTGACGTCACGCGCACATCGTCTGCTACTTCCGTTACAGGCAAGGCTTTTTTATTAGCCACCAAAATATGCAAACTATATCGTCCATGTTCTCTACTAAATCCTTTCAGCAAAAATATGGCAATATGGCGAAATGATCAAGTATGACACATAGAATGGACCTGCTATCCCTTTTTAAATAAAAACATCTCATTTCAGTAGGCCTTTAACGCATAAACCAGGGGTGCCCATTACGTCGATCGCGAGCTACCAGTCGACCGCGGGGGGTGTGTCAGTCGATCTCCAGCCAGGCTTTTAAAAAAAATAGACCTAAAAATGAGTGATCATCAATCTTCACCAAGACGTCACTTAAATGACATTCACGGTACCGGAGGGTCTTGTGAGATGACGCTGGCTGCTGCAAGATCATTATTATGAAAATATGACCGAGAGGAAGGCGAGAAACACTTTTTAGTTCAACAGACTCTCGCGCCGTACCTTCCGTCAAAACTCTAAAGGCCGACTGCACATTTCCTATCTTCACAATAAAAGCCCTGCTTCATGCTGCCTGCGCTAACTAAATACAGAGACTCGGAAAACTGGCGTGCACAAGCCATCCCTCAGAAAGCTGGCGTGCACATCACTTGTGCACGCCAGCTTTCCGAGACTCTTATTTTGTTAGCGCAGGCAGCATGAAGCAGGGCTTTTATTGTGAAGATAGGAAATGTGCAGTCGGCCTTTAGAGTTTTGACGGAAGGGACGGCGCAAAAGTCTGTTGAAATAAAAAGTGTTTCTCGCCTTCCTCTCTGTCATTTTTTCATAATAATGAACTGGCAGCAGCCAGCGTCATCTCACAAGACCCTCGGGTGCCGTGAATGTCAATCAAGCAAGCTACGGAATTTGCCGCCAATGTTTTTCTTGTAAAGTGTATGGAAGCTGGATGAATTAGATGCCAAAAACCAACCACTTTCATGTGGTATTGTACAGAAAGGACAACTTTTTTTCTCCTCCATTTGAAAATGTGGGCGTTATCATCATTACTGTCTGATTCCAATCAATGCAAGTCATCAGAATCAGGTAATACACCAACTTATATTCTTGTCTTTGTGAAAGAAAGACATCTATATGTGTTACACATGCTTGTATTATCATTAAACACATTTAAGTTGTTTACAAAAATGTCTCTTTCATAAATAAATAAATATAAATGATATATATAAATGAGGTAGATCCCCTCGAGTTGGTCAATTGAAAAGTAGCTCGCCTGCAGAAAAAGTGTGGGCACCCCTGGCATAAAGAGTTCTTCCTGTTAGTGATCGACAAATTTGCGAAAGTGGTAAGAAAAAAAAAGGTCCTCTGTGTGTGTTCGCTACAAAGAGCTCTAATGAAAGCTCCATGGCATACAGCCGTGGAGCTTTGTTAAGCGTAAATAAATAAAACAAGTTATTTTAGTCAGACACTGTTGAGGTCTACCAGATGGGATTTTTACCGGCCATGTTTTGACGGTCAGAACCGTAGACATCTTCTAAAGGTACGCAGCATCGACCGCTCTTGGAAATTGAGCAATCGGAGCATGTCTTCAAGTTTATTCTTGCTTTTAGAGTCCTGTTTATTGACGATGTGCAGGGTGACAGCGACTGAAATGATGTCATGTGGAATAAACATTTCATCTGGTTGCCATTTTATTGTCTTGTTGTTCTTTTGAATTTCTTTGCAGCGGTGGTCTGTCAGGTTATTATTTCAGCAAGAGCTTTTGATCCTTCTCATGTAACTGAAACTATTCTGTTTACCGTTGGGCGGAGTGAGAAAGTTATTTTCTTGCTGTCGACTATTGGTTTGAGGAGAGTCTTCAGCATTTGATGACAGCCCCTCCCCAACGAATATTGGTGCGTGCGCAACAGCAGCAGACGGTAAGGGAAAAAAAGAAAACAATAAACGTCTGGGAACTGGTATTTTTCAAACAGAGTATAGTACCGTTTCTAACTCATTAGTACCGCGATACTATACTAGTACTGGTATACCAAACAACCCTAGTTCTAACTTACATCCGTCAGTAACCTCGCTATAGAAGCACAAAATAAACTACAAAAATGGCTGGCGGGGAGAAGATGTGATCGAAGTGGAAGCACGTATTTAAAACGGCACATCCTGAAAAGATTGTCAGAAAGTGACTTGAAGATGATGTGCAAAACATCATCTATGCAACATTTTGAGCAAAGAAGCAGCATTCCATGTTATGTAGACGTCTTTTACATGTAGAAAATAATCCTTAGAAACAAATGACCCCTTTAAGGCGCATTATAATTATTCTGTGTGAAAATAGACCTGACTAGTGCTGCTCTTCAGCCGTCACTTTATAATAAATTGTTCCGGAAGCACTAAAGCACCAAGTGGACCAGGCGCTCTCTGCAGTTGTGTGATGGAGCGCACCTGCCTCGTTTTCACCCACAAATTAAACTGGGGCTCAGGTGTGACACATAGTGGGGCTTCAGCACCGAGGAGGAGGAGGAGGAGGGTGTGGCCGCCAGGACTCAAACACCCCCGGGACCACACGCACACACACACACACACACACACACACACACACACACACACACACACACACACACACACACACACACACACACAGAAGAGGGGGGAATATGGTGATGATGGAGAGATTGATGGTGTGTAATGAAGTAGCGGAAGGAAGACAAGACAAGAGACATCAGAGGTCATTACTTACCTCTCTGATTCACACACACACACACACACTCATACACAGAAACACACACACACGCACGCACACACACACTCACACACAGACACACACACACACAGACACACACACGCAGACACACCCACAGACGCACACACACACGCTGACACACACACACACACACGCAGACACACACACATGCAGACACACACTTACACACAGAGTCACACACACACAGACACACACACACGCAGACACACTGACACACAGACACACACAGAGTCACACACACACACAGACGCACACGCACGCACACACACTGACACACACAGAGTCACACACACGCACACACACACGCAGACACACACTCATACGTACGCACGCACACACACACACACACACACACACACACACAGACGCACACAAACACTCACACACACACAGAGACACACTCACACACACACGCATGCATGCACACATACACACACACACACACACACGCAGACACACACAATTGCAGACGCACACTGACACACAGACTTACACACACAGACACACACACACGCACACACACTGACAGACACACACACGCACGCACACACACACAGACACACACACATGCAGACGCACACACACACACACACACACACACAGACGCACACACGCAGACACACACGTACGCACACGCACACACACACACACACGCAGACACACACACACATGCACACACAGACACACACACGTAACCAAGTGTGCTGCAGGAAGAGTGTCTAGCACCCTCCTCCTTGTTCTCCAGCCTTCATCCTGTCAAGGCTTCCTTCCCTGCAGTCGTCCTCCAGAGAGGACAAAGCTGCAGGACGTCACGACGTGATACAAAACCAGACCAATTCAATCGGTCTGCATATCTAGAATATTCTTTCCCATTCTTTCTTGATGTACAGCTTAAGTTATTCAACAGTCTCCTGCCTCATATTTCAGCCTTCCCACACTTTCAATGTCTGGACTACAGGCAGGCCAGTCTAGTACCTGCACTCTTTTACTACGAAGCCACGCTGTTGTAACACGTCGCTTGGCACCGTCTTGCTGAAATAAGCAGGGGCGTCCATGATAACAACATATGTTGCTCCCAGAGCTGTATGTACCTTTCAGCATTAATGCTGCCTTCACAGATGTGTAAGCAGGGATGGGAATGAAGATTTACAAAACCAGCTGAACATTTTTTAAATTCTAAAACACCGCTTTGTGGAAGACTGCAATCTTTTAGTGTGTGCACTCACCTGCTAGGGGGGCCTGGGGTTTACCCGCCCCCCCAAAACATTTTTTGAAATCTATGTTAGCTTAGGATCAATCAATCAATCAATGTTTACTTATATAGCCCTAAATCACTAGTGTCTCAAAGGGCTGCACAAACCACTAAGACATCCTGGGTAGGCCCACATAAGAGCAAGGAAAACTCACACCCAGTGGGACGTCGGTGACAATGATGACTATGAGAACCTTGGAGAGGAGGAAAGCAATGGATGTCGAGCGGGTCTAACATGATACTGTGAAAGTTCAATCCATAATGGATCCAACACAGTCGCAAGAGTCCAGTCCAAAGCGGATCCAACACAGCAGCGAGAGTCGCGTTCACAGCGGAGCCAGCAGGAAACCATCCCAAGCGGAGGCGGATCAGCAGCGCAGAGATACACAGGCAAGCAGTACATGGCCACCGGATCGGACCGGACCCCCTCCACAAGGGAGAGTGGGACATAGGAGAAAAAGAAAAGAAACGGCAGATCAACTGGTCTAAAAAGGGAGTCTATTTAAAGGCTAGAGTATACAAATGAGTTTTAAGGTGAGACTTAAATGCTTCTACTGAGGTAGCATCTGGAACTGTTACCGGGACGGCATTCCAGAGTACTGGAGCCCGAAATGAAAAAGCTCTATAGCCCGCAGACTTTTTGGGGGCTTTGGGAATCACTAATAAGCCGGAGTCCTTTGAAGGCAGATTTCTTGCCGGGACATATGGTACAATACAATCGGCAAGATAGGATGGAGCTAGACCGTGTAGTATTTTATACGTAATTAGTAAAACCTTAAAGTCACATCTTAAGTGCACAGGAAGCCAGTGCAGGTGAGCCAGTATAGGTATATATGTATGTATATATGTATATAAAGGTATATACAGTATAGGTATATACGTATATCAAGGTATATACAGTATAGGTATATATGTATGTATATATGTATATAAAGGTATATACAGTATAGGTATATATGTATGTATATAAAGGTATATACGGTATAGGTATATATGTATGTATATAAAGGTATATACAGTATAGGTATATATGTATATATATATGTATATAAAGGTATATACAGTATAGGTATATATGTATGTATATATGTATATAAAAGGTAGATACAGTATAGGTATATATTATGTATATAAAAGGTATATATGTATGTATATTTGTATATAAAGGTATATACAGTATAGGTATATATGTATGTATATAAAGGTATATACAGTATAGGCGTAATGTGATCAAACTTTCTTGTTCTTGTCAAAAGTCTAGCAGCCGCATTTTGTACCAACTGTAATCTTTTAATGCTAGACATGGGGAGACCCGAAAATAATACGTTATATTAGGTCCATCAGTGCTAAATATTATAAACTTATCACTTTCCTCGGGCACTGTTCCCCTAGCATTCACAAAAGCGGTTATTCATCCTCTTCTTAAAAGACCTAACCTCGATCCTGACCTCATGGTAAACTACCGACCGGTGTCTCACCTTCCCTTTATTTCAAAAATCCTCGAAAAAATTGTTGCGGAGCAGTTAAATGAACACTTAGCGTCTAAGAATCTATGTGAAACCTTTCAATCCGGTTTCAGGGCAAATCACTCCACGGATGCATTTCCTGCTATTTTGAGTCAAAATCTAAAAAATATTCTCCTGACCAAAATTTCACATTTATTAGCAAATATTTTCATAAAAATGTATCATGTATTGAAATTTATGTATACAAGATTACACATATATCAAATTCTTGCACACTTTTGGATTATAGACAAAAATAGGCCTACAAATGGATTAACCAGAATTTGTGACGATGTTTGACTTCAGCTTGAAGGCAGATCCCAGTGAAAAATGACTTCTCCGTAAAGTCACTTTACTTACATGCCTTGCCGATTTCGCGTGGTCAAAGAGTGCCACCTTTCCCCGGGATCCCTAGTTCACAATGTCCTTGCAATACAAGCACTGAGGCCGAAGACTAGCCAGGGACACGCCACCTGAGCCCCGGTGAGATGAGCGAAAAGGGCGCAGCTCGCAGGGATCCTGCCGCTGTCCCGCCGACCAATCGAAGCACCCGCCGTGACAAATAGCGACCGAAACAGTCGCTGTACTCCAGGGGAAGTGCAGAGATCTTCACCGCGTCAGGATGTGCCAACCAAGCTTTCACTTTCCCCAGTCGGCCGGATCGCACTCAGCGGCGTGTTCACCCGACGGAAGCACTCGGGTTAGCATTAGCACGGAAAAATTAATCCGAGTCTCTTGCATTGTAAAGTTCACATGAGCGTACTGACTATCCTCAACAACTCCCGGGGTTCATACACCAGAAGTGAGTGGATGGTCCTCAAAACAAACGTCCAAATAACCACAAAACTGACAGTAGTGCTCAGAGGCAAGGGGCCAACCATCTTGTTCTCTTCTATTATAACAAATTATTATAAGAAACACTCACAATAATTGAGGATCAGGAACTAGATATTGTCGGCAAACAACGCATGCAGATGCCTATAACGGGCAATGTCATTGGTTGATGTCGTCAGCTGATTGTAGAGCTGGCCAATCTGGTGCCTTCACGCATTGGCATTATTTTATATAAATGACCGGCGGCGCCAAAATCGGCAGAATTCCGCGGAAAAGTCCCATCCCTGTGTAAGTTAGCCATGCCTTGGCCACTAGTACACATCCACACCATCACACATGCTGACTTTTACACTTTCACCCTAAACAATCCCCATGGTTCTTTTGATCTGTGGTCCGGACGACACAGCTTTCCAAAATCTCTTTGGAAATGTGGACTTGTCAGACCACATAACACTATTCCACTTTACATCCCACCACAGTGGATGTGTTTCTTTTACTTTTTATTCATAGCTATATGTAGAAGTGTCTGGTTGTATCTGCTGCTTTAATGTCTTTAATGTCCTCTGTGTTCTTTGATGTTTCCGTACTATGGCTATGAGTTGTTTTTTTCCCTTGGCCTCAGTCTGCACCCCCTCTCTAGAGCCCAGGCTAGACCGATTTTTTATTTTATTTTATTCTTCTATTTTTTTCTCCCATTCCCCCCGCCTTGTTTATCTGTATCTCATCTTTTTTGTAAGGGGCGCTGGAGGCCGGCAGACCCGTCAGCGATCCTGTTCTGTCTCCCTGTAATGTTTGTCTGATCTTGAATGGGATTGTGCTTGAAAATTTAAATTTTCCTGAAGGAACTCTCTTGACGGAATAAATAAAGTACTATCTAATCTAATCTAATCAGTTCATTTTAGATGAGCTCGGGCCCAGCGAAAGGTTTCTGGGTGTTGTTGATAAATGGCTTTGGCTTTGCATAGTAGAGTTTTAACAAGCACTTACAGATGTAGCGACCAACTGTAGTTACTGACAGTGGTTCTCTGAAGTGTTCCTGAGCCCACGTGGTGATATCTTTTACACACTGATGTGGCTTTTTGATGCAGAGGGATCCAAAGTCCGTAACATCATGGCTTACGTGCAGTGATTTCTCCAGATTCTCTGAACTTTTTGGTTGATATTACGGAGCGTAGATGGTGAAATCCCTAAATTTCTTGCAATAGCTGCTTGAGAAATGTTGTTCTTAAACAATTTGCTCAGGCATTTGTTGACAAGGTGGTGACCCTCACCCCGTCCTTGTTTGTGAACGATTGAGCATTTCATGGAAGCTGTTTTTATAGCCAATCTGTGACGTTTAGCTGGCATCGTGGTGTGGTCTTTGTTTTGGATGCAGTCGGAGAATGGACACAGCGTGAAGGTAAGAATAAAGATTTATTACACACTACAGAACAAACTAAGAACAGAAATACTTTGCATAAAGGCACTAACAACAAAAACCAACAGAACTAGCATCCATCCATCTACCGGTTATTCCCTTTGGGGTCGCGGGGGCGCTGGTGCCTATCTCAGCTACGATCGGGCGGAAGGCGGGGTACACCCTGGACAAGTACGCCACCTCATCGCAGGGCCAACACAGATAGACGGACAACATTCACACACTAGTACCAATTTAGTGTTGCCAATCAACCTATCCCCAGGTGCATGTCTTTGGAGGTGGGAGGAAGCCGGAGTACCTGGAGGGAACCCACGCAGTCACGGGGAGAACATGCAAACTCCACACAGAAAGATCCCGAGCCCAGGATTGAACCCTGACCTTCAGGTCCTTCGTATTGTGAGGCATACGCACCCTTTGCCACCGTGAAGCCCACAGAACTAGCATGTGAGCTGAAAATAACCAAAGGCGCTAGCATGTGAGCTGGGGAAATAAACAAACGAATAGCATGGAAGCTAACAAGTATCAAAAATAGTCTTTACCACGATGAGAGATAGCGACGTCACCTGTTGCATCGAAATACAAAAAGAGACCGCGAGAGCGAATGACAAACAAGGGCAGGCTTAAATAGAGACAGAAATTAGGAGGCAGATGCGCGAGAAAGACAGAAGGCAGGTGACACAAATGTGTTACTATGGCAACGGAAACAAAACAGGAAGTGCCACCAGGAACTGTGGACGTCAAATACAAAACAGGATGTGATAACAAAAAAGAACCAAACCAGAAAATGCCATGATCCAAATAGCGGATCATGGCACTCACCTGGTCCCAATTAGCCTGTTTACCTGTGGGATGTTCCAAATGTCTTAAATGAGCACTCTTTTTTGCCACATGTGCCAGCTTTTTTGAAACATGTTGCAGGCATCAAATTCCAAATGTGCTGATATTTGCAAAAAATAAAGTTTTTTAGTGTGAAGATGAAATATCTTGTCTTTGCAGTCTATTCAATTGAATATAAGTTGAAAAGGATTTGTTGTCTTCTCTTTTTATTTAGCATTTACACAAGGTGACAACTTCACTGCTTCTGGGGTTTGTAGTTATGAAGCTAAGCTCACATCTCTCATTTATGCTCGCAGGTTGTGGGCGTGGCCTCCACAGAAGGAGGTGGAGCTTAAAGCAGACAATACATTTATCTCGTTAGTGAACACCTTGCTGATAGCTAACTCTGCTCTGCACTGAACATCTGTGTGTGTGTGTGTGTGTGTGTGTGTGTGTGTGTGTGTCTCCCTCTTGGAGGCTTGAGGCGCATCGTTAGAAGTGGTAGCGCCAGATAGCACTGCATGCTAATCCTCCGCAGAGGAGGACGCTAAGCAAAGTGTGGGCTGACAGGCGTGTTCTGATGGAGGGACATAATGCAGGCTCATGTGTGTGTGTGTGTGTGTGTGTGTGTGTGTGTGTGTGTGTGTGTGTGTGTGTGTGTGTGTGTGTGTGTGTGTGTGTGTGTATGTGTGTGTGTGCATGTGTGTATGTGTGTGTGCATGTGAGTGAGCATGTGTGTGTGTGCGTTTGAGCATTTGTGTGTGTGTGTATGCGTGTGTGTGTGCATGTGAGTGAGCATGTGTGTGTGTGTGCGTTTCAGCATTTGTGTGTGGGTATGTGTGTGTGTGCATGTGTGTGTTTGTGTGTGCGTATTTGTGTGAGCATGTGTGTGCATGTTTGTGTGTGTGCATGTGTGTGCGTGTATGTGCGTGCGTGTGCATGTGTGTGTTTGTGTGTGCGTGTATGTGCGTGTGTGTGCATGTGTGTGTTTGTGTGAGCATGTGCGTGCGTGTATGTGTGCGTGTGTGTGTGCATGTGTGTGCGTGTATGTGCATGTACATGTGTGTGTTTGTGTGTGCATATTTGTGCGTGTATGTGCGCGTAAGTGCGTGTAAAAGTGTGTGCATGTGTGTGTGTGCATGTGTGTGTGCATGTGTGTGTCTGTGTGCAAGTGTGTGCGTGCGTGTGTGTGCATGTGTGTGTGCATGTGTGCAAGTGTGTGTGTGCATGTGTGTGAGTGCATGTTTGTGTATGTGCATGTGTGTGTCTGTGAGCAAGTGTGTGTGTGCATGTGTGTGAGTGCATGTTTGTGTGTGTGCATGTGTGTGTCTGTGTGCAAGTGTGTGCATGAGTGTGATTGCATGTTTGTGTGTGTGCATGTGTGTGCGTGCATGAGCATGTGTGTGCATGTTTGTGTGTTTGCAAGTGTGTGCATGTGTGTGTGTTTGCGAGTGTGTGTGTGCATGTGTGCGTGTGTGCTTGCATGTTTGTGTGTGTGCATGAGCATGTGTGTGTGTGCATGTTTGTGTGTGTGCATGTGTGTGCAAGTGTGTGCAAGTGTGTGCATGCATGTGTGCATGTGTGTGTGCATGTGTGTGATTGCATGTTTGTGTGTGTGCGCATGTGTGTGTGCATGTGTGCAAGTGTGTGTGTGAGTGTGTGCATGTGTGTGACTGCATGTGTGTGTGTGCATAAGTGTGTGTGCATTGTTGTTTGTGTGTGTGTGTGTGCATGCGAGTGTGCATGAGTGTTTTTGTGTGCACGTGTATGTCTGTGCGCGTGTGTGTGTGCACGTGTATGTGTGTGCATGTGTGTGTGTGTGTGTGTGCCTAAAGCAGTGTGTGTAGTCGTGCATACATGCTACACAAATACAAAAGTGTCACTCAATAAATTGTTGTTTACCAGCAGAGGTGAAACCATTAAAATAAAAACCTAACTTTTGTGAAAAAGTGTGTGTTTGTGTGTGTGTGTGCTGTACAAAGCGCCACAAAAGGCACCTGTCAATCAAAAAAAGCACTTAGAGAGAAAGGCCTGCCAGTCTCAGGTCCCAGCGTGGCCGGCAGATGTCATTTACAGGCTGGAGGCCCCGCCCACTATCTGACAGCCTTAATAACGTCCACACGGCGCCGCCAACACGTGGCGTGCTAATTTACCCCCAAAGCTGCTTTGATCCAGTCACCGTGCGCTAAAGCTAACGAGCAAACAGACGCGGCTAAATGGCGGCTTTGATGTGGAGGCGAAACACGCACTTTGTGTTCCCGCGGCCTCGTTAAGGCGGCCCAGGTGAGGCCGCCGCCTAATTAGGAGCTCCATTGATTGAGCGGTAGCAGAGTTAATGATCCGGGGGGGAAACTTCCACACACTGACTTCCTGTGGACCACAGAGGGGAAGATGGCGTCTTTAAGAAGCCTCGTCTCTTCCCAACATGAGAAGCCCTCGCTGTTTGCCGTCTTCTTTTGAAAGGCGGAACAAAGTCCGGCGACAGACGGGATCAGCGAGAGTTGAAGCTAACTTTTTGCAAAAGGAATCATGAGCGTTGCCTCAAGCTTTCTCATCACAAGCTCTCTTTTGTTATCACGCACATTGTTATCACGCACATTGTTATCACGCACATTGTTATTATGCACATTGTTATCACGCACATTGTTATTATGCACATTGTTATTATGCACATTGTTATCACGCACATTGTTATCACGCACATTGTTATCACGCACATTGTTATCATGCACATTGTTATCATGCACATTGTTATCACGCACATTGTTATCACGCACATTGTTATCATGCACATTGTTATCACGCACATTGTTATCACGCACATTGTTATCATGCACATTGTTATGACGCACATTGTTATCACGCACATTGTTATCACGCACATTGTTATCACGCACATTATCACGCACATTGTTATTATGCAGTTATCACGCATTTTGTTATCACGCCCATTGTTATCACGCACATTGTTATCACGCACATTATCACGCACATTATCACGCACATTGTTTTTATGCAGTTATCACGCATTTTGTTATCACGCACATTGTTATCACGCATTTTGTTATCACACACATTGTTATCACGCATTTTGTTATCACGCCCATTGTTATCACGCACATTGTTATCACGCATTTTGTTATCACACACATTGTTATCACGCATTTTGTTATCACGCCCATTGTTATCACGCACATTGTTATCACGCACATTGTTATCACGCACATTGTTATCACGCACATTGTTATCACGCACATTGTTGTCACGCACATTGTTGTCACGCACATTGTTATCACGCACATTGTTATCACGCACATTGTTGTCACGCACATTGTTGTCACGCACATTGTTGTCACGCACATTGTTGTCACGCACATTGTTGTCACGCACATTGTTGTCACGCACATTGTTGTCACGCACATTGTTGTCACGCACATTGTTATTATGCACATTGTTATTATGCACATTGTTATCACGCACATTGTTATCACGCACATTGTTATTATGCACATTGTTATCATGCACATTGTTATCACGCACATTGTTATCACGCACATTGTTATCACGCACATTGTTATCACGCACATTGTTATCATGCACATTGTTATCACGCACATTGTTATCACGCACATTGTTATCACGCACATTGTTATCACGCACATCATCACGCACATTGTTATTATGCAGTTATCACGCATTTTGTTATCACGCCCATTGTTATCACGCACATTGTTATCACGCACATTATCACGCACATTATCACGCACATTGTTTTTATGCAGTTATCACGCATTTTGTTATCACGCACATTATCACGCACATTGTTATCACGCACATTGTTATCACGCATTTTGTTATCACGCCCATTGTTATCACACACATTGTTATCACGCATTTTGTTATCACGCCCATTGTTATCACGCACATTGTTATCACGCACATTGTTATCACGCACATTGTTATCACGCACATTGTTGTCACGCACATTGTTATCACGCACATTGTTGTCACGCACATTGTTGTCACGCACATTGTTATTATGCACATTGTTATTATGCACATTGTTATCACGCACATTGTTATCACGCACATTGTTATCACGCACATTGTTATCACGCACATTGTTATTATGCACATTGTTATCACGCACATTGTTATTATGCACATTGTTATCATGCACATTGTTATCATGCACATTGTTATCACGCACATTGTTATCACGCACATTGTTATCACGCACATTGTTATCATGCACATTGTTATCACGCACATTGTTATCATGCACATTGTTATCACGCACATTGTTATCACGCACATTGTTATCCCGCACATTATCACGCACATTGTTATTATGCAGTTATCACGCATTTTGTTATCACGCCCATTGTTATCACGCACATTGTTATCACGCACATTATCACGCACATTATCACGCACATTATCACGCACATTGTTTTTATGCAGTTATCACGCATTTTGTTATCACGCACATTATCACGCACATTGTTATCACGCACATTGTTATCACGCATTTTGTTATCACGCCCATTGTTATCACACACATTGTTATCACACATTTTGTTATCACGCCCATTGTTATCACGTACATTGTTATCATGCACAGTTATCACGCACATTATCACGCACATTGTTATCACGCACATTGTTGTCACGCACATTGTTATCCCGCACATTGTTATCACGCACATTGTTATTATGCACATTGTTATCACGCACATTGTTATTATGCACATTGTTATCACGCACATTGTTATCACGCACATTGTTATCACGCACATTGTTATTATGCACATTGTTATCACGCACATTGTTATCACGCACATTGTTATTATGCACATTGTTATCACGCACATTGTTATTATGCACATTGTTATCACGCACATTGTTATCACGCACATTGTTATCACGCACATTGTTATCACGCACATTGTTATTATGCACATTGTTATCATGCACATTGTTATCACGCACATTGTTATCACGCACATTGTTATCACGCACATTGTTATCATGCACATTGTTATCACGCACATTGTTATCACGCACATTGTTATCACGCACATTGTTATCACGCACATTGTTAGTATGCAGTTATCACGCATTTTGTTATAACGCCCATTGTTATCACGCACATTGTTATCACGCACATTATCACGCACATTATCACGCACATTATCACGCACATTATCACGCACATTGTTATTATGCAGTTATCACGCATTTTGTTATCACGCCCATTGTTATCACGCACATTGTTATCACGCACATTATCACGCACATTATCACGCACATTATCACGCACATTATCACGCACATTGTTTTTATGCAGTTATCACGCATTTTGTTATCACGCACATTATCACGCACATTGTTATCACGCACATTGTTATCACGCATTTTGTTATCACGCCCATTGTTATCACACACATTGTTATCACGCATTTTGTTATCACGCCCATTGTTATCACGCACATTGTTATCATGCACATTGTTATCACGCACATTGTTGTCACGCACATTGTTGTCACGCACATTGTTGTCACGCACATTGTTGTCACGCACATTGTTATCACGCACATTGTTATCACGCACATTGTTATCACGCACATTGTTATCACGCACATTGTTATCACGCACATTGTTATCACGCACATTGTTATCACGCACATTGTTATTATGCACATTGTTATCACACACATTGTTATTATGCACATTATCATGCACATTGTTATCACGCACATTGTTATCACGCACATTGTTATCACGCACATTGTTATCATGCACATTGTTATCATGCACATTGTTATCACGCACATTGTTATCATGCACATTGTTATCACGCACATTGTTATCACGCACATTGTTATCACGCACATTATCACGCACATTGTTATTATGCAGTTATCACGCATTTTGTTATCACGCCCATTGTTATCACGCACATTGTTATCACGCACATTATCACGCACATTGTTTTTATGCAGTTATCACGCATTTTGTTATCACGCACATTATCACGCACATTGTTATCACGCACATTGTTATCACGCATTTTGTTATCACGCCCATTGTTATCACACACATTGTTATCACGCATTTTGTTATCACGCCCATTGTTATCACGCACATTGTTATCATGCACAGTTATCACGCACATTGTTATCACGCACATTGTTATCACGCACATTGTTGTCACGCACATTGTTATCCCGCACATTGTTATCCCGCACATTGTTATTATGCAGTTATCCCGCACATTGTTATCCCGCACATTGTTATCCCGCACATTGTTATCACGCACATTGTTATCACGCACATTGTTATCACGCCCATTGTTATCACGCCCATTGTTATCACGCCCATTATCATGCACATTGTTATCACGCACATTGTTATCACGCATATTGTTATTATGCAGTTATCACGCACATTGTTATCACGGACATTGTTATTATGCAGTTATCACGCACTTTGTTACCACGCACATTGTTATCACGCACATTATCACGCACATTATCACGCACATTGTTATTATGCAGTTATCCCGCACATTGTTATTATGCAGTTATCACGCACTTTGTTACCACGCACATTGTTATCACGCACATTGTTATCATGCACATTGTTATTATGCAGTTATCCCGCATTGTTATTATGCAAATTGTTATTATGCAGTTATCACACACTTTGTTATCATGCACATTGTTATCACGCACATTGTTATCACGCACTTTGTTATCACGCACATTGTTATCACGCACATTGTTATTATGCAGTTATTACGCACTTTGTTATCACGCACATTGTCACGCACATTCTTATTATGCAGTTATCACGCATTTTGTTATCACGCCCATTGTTATCACGCACATTGTTATCACGCACATTGTTATCACGCACATTATCACGCACATTGTTATCACGCACATTGTTATCACGCACATTGTTATCACGCACATTGTTATCACGCACATTATTATCACACACATTGTTATCACGCACATTGTTATCACGCACATTGTTATCACGCACATTATTATCACGCACATTGTTATCACGCACATTGTTATCACGCACATTATCACATACATTGTTATTATGCAGTTATCACGCATTTTGTTATCACGCCCATTGTTATCACACACATTGTTATCACGCACATTGTTATCATGCACAGTTATCACGCACATTGTTGTCACGCACATTGTTATCACGCACATTGTTATTATGCAGTTATCACGCACATTGTTATCACGGACATTGTTATTATGCAGTTATCACGCACTTTGTTACCACGCACATTGTTATCACGCACATTATCACGCACATTATCACGCACATTGTTATTATGCAGTTATCCCGCACATTGTTATTATGCAGTTATCACGCACTTTGTTACCACGCACATTGTTATCACGCACATTGTTATCATGCACATTGTTATTATGCAGTTATCCCGCATTGTTATTATGCAAATTGTTATTATGCAGTTATCACACACTTTGTTATCATGCACATTGTTATCACGCACATTGTTATCACGCACATTGTTATCACGCACATTGTTATTATGCAGTTATCACGCACTTTGTTATCACGCACATTGTCACGCACATTGTTATTATGCAGTTATCACGCATTTTGTTATCACGCCCATTGTTATCACGCACATTGTTATCACGCACATTATCACGCACATTGTTATCACGCACATTGTTATCACGCACATTGTTATCACGCACATTGTTATCACGCACATTGTTATCACGCACATTATTATCACGCACATTGTTATCACGCACATTGTTATCACGCACATTGTTATCACGCACATTGTTATCACGCACATGGTTATCACGCACATGGTTATCACGCACATGGTTATCACGCACATGGTTATCACGCACATTGTTATCACGCACATTGTTATCACGCACATTGTTATCACGCACATTATCACATACATTGTTATTATGCAGTTATCACGCATTTTGTTATCACGCCCATTGTTATCACACACATTGTTATCACGCACATTGTTATCATGCACAGTTATCACGCACATTGTTGTCACGCACATTGTTATAACGCACATTGTTATCACGCACATTGTTATCACGCACATTGTTATCACGCACATTGTTATTATGCAGTTATCACGCACTTTGTTTCCACGCACATTGTTATCACGCACATTGTTATCACGCACATTGTTATCACGCCCATTGTTATCACGCACATTGTTATCACGCACATTGTTATCACGCACATTGTAATCACGCACATTGTAATCACGCACATTGTTATCACGCACATTGTTATCACGCACATTGTTATCACGCACATTGTTATTATGCAGTTATCACGCACATTGTTATCACGCACATTGTTATTATGCAGTTATCACGCACTTTGTTACCACGCACATTGTTATCACGCACATTGTTATCACGCACATTGTTATCACGCACATTATCACGCACATTATCACGCACATTATCACGCACATTGTTATTATGCAGTTATCCCGCACATTGTTATTATGCAGTTATCACGCACTTTGTTACCACGCACATTGTTATCACACACATTGTTATTATGCAGTTATCACGCACATTGTTATTATGCAGTTATCACGCACTTTGTTACCACGCACATTGTTATCACGCACATTGTTATCACGCACATTATCACGCACATTGTTATTATGCAGTTATTCCGCACATTGTTATTATGCAGTTATCACGCACTTTGTTACCACGCACATTGTCACGCACATTGTTATTATGCAGTTATCACGCACTTTGTTATCACGCCCATTGTTATCACGCACATTGTTATCACGCACATTATCATGCACATTGTTATTATGCAGTTATCCCGCACATTGTTATCATGCACATTGTTATTATGCAGTTATCCCGCACATTATTATGCACATTGTTATTATGCAGTTATCACGCACATTGTTATCACGCACATTATCACATACATTGTTATTATGCAGTTATCACGCATTTTGTTATCACGCCCATTGTTATCATGCACATTGTTATCACGCACATTGTTATCATGCACATTATCACGCACATTGTTATCACGCACATTGTTATCACGCACATTGTTATCACGCACATTGTTATCACGCACATCGTTATCACGCACATTATCACGCACATTGTTATCACGCACATTGTTATCACGCACATTGTTATCACGCACATCGTTATCACGCACATTATCACGCACATTGTTATCACGCACATTGTTATCACGCACATTGTTATCACGCACATTATCACGCACATTGTTATCACGCACATTGTTATCACGCACATTGTTATCACGCACATTGTTATCACGCACATTGTTATCACGCACATTATCACGCACATTGTTAGTATGCAGTTATCACGCACTTTGTTAGTATGCAGTTATCACGCACATTGTTATCGCGCACATTGTTATCACGCACATTGTTATCGCGCACATTGTTATCACGCACATTGTTGTCACGCACATTGTTGTCACGCACATTGTTGTCACGCACATTGTTGTCACGCACATTGTTGTCACGCACATTGTTATCACGCACAATGTTGTCACGCACATTGTTGTCACGCACATTGTTGTCACGCACATTGTTGTCACGCACATTGTTGTCACGCACATTGTTGTCACGCACATTGTTATCACGCACATTGTTGTCACGCACATTGTTATCACGCACATTGTTAAGTGCGCATGCGTCGATCTAGACGGCCGCTGCTGCAGTTCGCTCCGTCTTTGTCTTTTTTCTTTGTTCTTTTTGTACTTTTGTATACTTTTACATTTACTTTTTATCTAGGCGTGCCCTTCTAAACATGCAGTTTAGAAGTGTTTCGTAGGTCCTACTGACGGTGGGGACGCTACTGATGAGCTCAGACGGACAACGACAGTGCAGAGGCTCTTTCATCAATCAATCAATCAATCAATCAATCAATGTTTATTTATATAGCCCCAAATCACAAATGTCTCAAAAGGACTGCACAAATCATTACGACTACGACATCCTCGGAAGAACCCACAAAAGGGCAAGGAAAACTCACACCCAGTGGGCAGGGAGAATTCACATCCAGTGGGACGCCAGTGACAATGCTGACTATGAGAAACCCACCCCCCCCCACCCCCCTCTAGGGGACCGAAAGCAATGGATGTCGAGCGGGTCTAACATGATACTGTGAAAGTTCAATCCATAGTGGCTCCAACACAGCCGCGAGAGTTCAGTTCAAAGCGGATCCAAGACAGCAGCGAGAGTCCCGTCCACAGGAAACCATCTCAAGCGGAGGCGGATCAGCAGCGTAGAGATGTCCCCAACCGATACACAGGCGAGCGGTCCATCCTGTGTTTCGACTCTGGACAGCCAGTACTTCATCCATGGTCATCGGACTTTCATCTACACCAGGGAACAGTTGTTAGCGGCACCAGTTATTAGCATCCAGCTAACGGACCCGGCGCTAACTAACCAGATCCCAGAGGAGCTAAAAAGGACTTATGGACTTAAGGGGGATGCTCGAAACAGAAGAGGGGAGATATAAACCATATATTCCTTCTGTCGTCATGGGTAACGTGCGCTCTCTGGCAAATAAAATGGATGAGTCGTCGGTGCTTGCCGGTAGTCAGAAAGAACATCGTGAGTGTAGCCTAATGTGTTTTACTGCATGACCATGTTCCGGATAGTAACATCTCTATAAACGGCTTTGAAACGGTGCGCACTGGCCAGGACCGAACCAACGGCACGCAGAAATTAGGGGTGCTTGCTTCGTTTATTAATACGAAATATTGTCATCCCGGTCATATTACAATAAAAGAGCGCCACTGTGACCCGAATATAGAGATGTTAGCTGTAAGACTCAGACCATAGTTTTTGCCCAGGGAGATCCCGCATGGTATCATGATGGCAGTATACATCCCCCCTCTGCTAACGCTGCAGCTGCCGGTGACGTCATCCCCAGCTCCATAGCCAGACTACAAACCCAGCACCCGAAAGCTCTCATCCTCATCTCGGGAGATTTTAACCATGTTACTATGGACAAATCACTACCCAACTACACTCAGTATGTCAGCTGCCACACCAGAGGAAATAAGATCCTGGACCTGCTGTACGCAAACATCGAGGATGCGTATAGGTCCATAGCACTCCCAGAGCTGGGCCAGTCAGACCGCAACCTTGTTTACCTCAACCCCTGTTATGTGCCTATAGGCAAAAGACTGCCTGTGACCCAAAAAACTGTGAGAAGGTGGTCAGAAGGGGTCCAAGAGACACTACAAGGCTGTTGTGAGGTAACTGACTGGCAGGTGCTCATAATGTCCTCACCATGAGGCTCCAACGGGCTCACAGAGTATCAACTTCTGTGTGGACTCAAAAGTCCCAGACGGTCACCTGCTACCCAAACAACAAGCCGTGGGTGACCAAAGACATCAAAGCCGTACTGAATGAGAAGACGAAGGCATTCAATGCTGGTAACAGGGAGGAGGTGAAAAGAGTTCAGGTGCTGCTGAAGACCAGACTAAAAGGAAGCCAAGGAGAACTACAGGAGGAAGCTGGAAGGACAACAACATGAAGGCAGTTAGGAGAGGTATGGAGGCCATCGGGGGGTAGGGGGGTGGACGGAGACAAAGAGAGGGCCAATGAGCTAAACCAGTTCTCTAACAGGTTTGACACAGTGGCTCCGACAAGCTCCTGGCCCCCCCCAAAAAACATGCCAGCCGGCCCCCTGACAACTTTAGCGAACCAATCCACCCCCACATCCCCTTCTCACAGCCCCCCAACTACAATGATTACCTCCCCCCACTTAACACCTCACCCTCAGAAGAATGACCCCACCCTCCCCCAACCACCTGAGACCCCCCCAGTGTGTCTGTCTGCAGAACAGGTGAATGCACAGATAAATAAGTAACACACAGGCAAGGCCGCAGGTCCTGACGGTGTGAGCCCCAGGGTGCTCGAAGACTGCGTCCCACAGCTGTGTGGTGTGCTCCAGGACATCTTCAACATGAGCCTTAGGCTGCAAAAAGTCCCCACAATGTGGAAAACCTCATGCGTGGTTCCCATCCCCAAGTGCACGCGCCCCAGTACGTCGAAGGACTGCAGGCCGGTGGCGCTAACCTCCCATATCATGAAGACCATGGAGAGGTTGGTCCTGGAACAACTCCGCCCTACAGTCAAGCCCAACCTGGACCCACTCCAATTCGGCTACCAGCCCCGACTGGGAGTGGAGGACGCAGTCATCTACCTGCTGAACCGAGCCCACACCCACCTGGACAAGCCTGCAAGCAGTGTGAGGGTCATGTTTTTTTACTTCTCCAGTACTTTCAATATCATGCGGCCTGGGCTACTGGGTGTGAAGTTGGAGAAGATGCAGATGGAGGCCCCTTGGTGTCCTGGGTTGTAGATTACCTGACTGACAGACCACTGTACGTGCCACTGCAGGACTGTGTGTCTGACAGGCTGGTCAGCAACACCGGGGCCCCGCAGGGTGCAGTCCTCTCCCCCTTCTTCTTCACCATTTACACCACCCATTTCCACTATCAGTCAGAGTCCTGCCACCTTCAGAAGTTTTCTGATGACTCTGCGATAGTGGGGTGTATTGAGGATGGTGATGATGAGGAATACAGGGCACTGGTGGAGGACTTTGTCACATGGTGTGGAAAGAACCACCTCCAGCTCAATGTGACGAAGACCAAGGAGCTAGTTGTGGACCTGGGAAGGAGGAAGAGTACTCCAGCGACCCCGGTTTCCATCTGGGGGGTGGATGTGGACATGGGTGAGGATTATAAATACCTGGGAGTACACATGGACAACAAGCTGAATGGGTCAAAACACGCTGAGGCCCTCTACAAGAAGGGAAAGGAGGAGGCTAGGATCCTTCAACGTCTGTACAAAGATGTTGAAGATGTTCTACAAGTCGGTGGTCGTGGGCGCCTTCTTGTACGCCGTGGTTTGCTGGGGCAGAGGGCTGAGAGCGAGGGACATAAACAGACTGGACAAGCTGGTAGAGAAGGCCAGTAACGTGGTGGGAGTGGAGCTAGACTCTCTGGCGGTGGTGTCAGAGAGGAGAAGTCTAGCAAAACTCCTAGCCATTATGGACAACACCTCCAACCCACTACACTCGGACCTTGCGGAGAGAATGAGCACGTTCAGTGGAAGGCTCAGACTCCCAAAATGTAACACAGGAGGTCCTTCATACCGACAACCATCAGACTGTATAATGCATTTGTTCCTTGACTGCACTTAAATGTAGAATATATGTAGAATATATTTGTATTATTCATATATAAGTTATATATTATGTATGTATTATTATTATTGTCTATTGTGAGCGAACTGTGGTGCTGAATTTCCCCCAGGGATCAATAAAGTACTTTATATTCTATTCTATTCTATTATTACGCACATTGTTATCACGAACATTATCCTCACGCAAATTGTTATCATGCACATAGTTTTCATGCACATTGATGTAGGTTGTGAGTTCAAACCCCAAAGATTATAAAAATGGCGACTTGTCCAGGGTGTACCCCGCCTTCCGCCTGGTTGTAGCTGAGATAGGCACCAGCGCCCCCGCGGCCCCAAAGGGAATAAGCGGTAGAAAATGGAAGGATGGAGCCATTACCTCCCTGCTTGGCACTCAGCATTAAGGGTTGGAATTTGGGGGTTAAATCACCAAAAATGGGGACCAAGTTGTTGATCGGTACTTGTGGGGACCAGCCTTTCTACAGGTTGTAGAAGCATTAAAAAAAGTAGGTCAAATGTCCACTGGCCAGTTAGCTCATACACGTCTTTAAATCTCAGGATTGATGAAGTCATGTGCTGATCATTCTTACTGGGGACCCCGGGGGAAAAAGACTTCATATGGTTCAAGAG
>NC_084620.1:57509302-57574302 GCF_033978795.1 Nerophis ophidion
AGGCCGTCTTGAGACGGCAGCAGCGCAGCGGACGTTCTTTGAAGTCTTGTAAAATCAAAACCGGAGCAGTTAGAAAAATTCGTTGCGCAACTTTTCCTGTGCGAGTTTGAAGCTAACACAACAAACGCGCTCAGAGGAGTTAATGTTTGTAAAAAGGTGACGGGTTTTTACAAAACTTTTGTTTTGAAGGGGTAATTCTCAACTTCCTGTTGATTTTTGCTGAGCGATGTACGTTAATTAAATGTAGGTCTAAGTGAGACCCACATAGAGGGTTTTTTTTTCATGTCTCTACGACATTCCTACCGGAAGTTACAAGCAGTTTTGTCTGTCTTTTCTTCCTAGGAGCAGTTTTTTTCTGGGTTTTATTCCTAGGGGGCGCAAGAGCGCAATATTGAGTTTTGGGGTTTACATCGCAATTTTCGCCAGTCCTGATGTGTGTGTCCAGTTTGGTGAGTTTGAAGCATTTTAAGGGGGTCAAATTACAGCTCAAAGAGGCAAAAATGTGATTTTTTTTAGGAAACTTTTATTTTGAAGGGGTTTTTGCCAACTTCCTGTTGATTTATGCTGAAGGAGGTCACTGTATGAAATGTAGGTCTAAGTCGGACCTACATAGAGGTTTTTGTTTCATATCTCTACGACATTCTTAACAGAAGTTAATAGCAGTTTTGTATGTGTTTTTTCCTAGGGGGGGCGCTAGAGCGCAATTTTGAGTTTTGGGTTTTGTTTTTTTGATTAGATGGCAATTTTGAAGCTAACACAACAAACGCGCTCAGAGGAGATAATGTTTGTAAAAAGGTGACGGGTTTTTACAAAACTTTTGTTTTGGACGGGTAATTGCCAACTTCCTGTTGATTTTTGCTGAACGATGTAAATTAATTAAATGTAGGTCTAAGTGAGACCCACATAGAGGTTTTTTTTTCATGTCTCTACGACATTCCTACCGGAAGTTACACGCAGTTTTGTCTTTCTTTTCTTCCTAGGAGCAGTTTTTTCTGGGTTTTATTCCTAGGGGGCGCTAGAGCACAATATTGAGTTTTGGGGTTTACATCGCAATTTTCGCCAGTCCTGATGTGTGTGTCCAGTTTGGTGAGTTTTGAAGCATTTTAAGGGGGTCAAATTACAGCTCAAAGAGGCAAAAATGAAATTTTTTAGGAAACTTTTGTTTTGAAGGGGTTTTTGCCAACTTCCTGTTGATTTATGCTGAAGGAGGTCAAGTATGAAATGTAGGTCTAAGTCGGACCTATATAGAGGTTTTTGTTTCATATCTCTACGACATTCCTAACGGAAGTTAAAAACAGTTTTGTATGTGTTTTTCCTAGGGGGGGCGCTAGAGCGCAATTTTGAGTTTTGGGTTTTGTTTTTTTGACTAGATGGCAATTTTCGCCAGTCCTGATGTGTGTTTTAAATTTGGTGAGTTTTGAAGCATGTTAAGGGGGTCAAATTACAGCTCAAAGAGGCGGTGATATAATAATAAAACCTTAGAAATACAATAGGGTCCTCTGTCCCAAAGGGACATTCGGTCCCTAATTAAAAGCCATTTAACCTTCCTCTTGTGTTAGCTTTCTGTTACCATCTCTTATGTTAACGGGTCGGTTTTGACCCATGTTTTAAATCAGCTGTAAAATACACTAAAAACAATTATCTATCATCCAATTTGTTTTTCATCTCTTGGTTACCTTGTTAGGCTTCCTTATCCTTGAAAATATTGGTTTTAATATTTTTGGTTTGGGCCATTGGGCCTTGTTTTGTCAGTATACCCCTCGATTTCAATTTTTAAAAATGGTAAAACGAACCTCAAGAGAATCATATAAATAAAAAAAAGGTTGTTGTGTTACCTAACTATTACTAAGGGGTATTAGAACGCATCTCTTAAATAAATGTGTTTTGTTTATTTTTTAATTTTAAGAATTTTAACTATAGTAACATCTATGGTGTTACGGGTCAATTTGGACCCATATATATTTACTTTAAGAAAAAGGCTAAAAAGTATTTTTTTCAGCAACAGAGATCCAACATCAAACAAACAACCAATCAAGCAAATGAAATCAAGAGGAAATAGATTACTAGTTCCAAAACTAATAGAAAAACAAAATCAGTGGCAAAAAGTGAGACTTTTAGTGTCCGTCTTTTGTTTGTTTTCGTACAGGATAACAAGGTAAAATGAGAATCCACTAAAGCTCACATGATTGGGAGAGGAGCTGGCTGTCAGTGTGTTCAGTTTTGGCTCTTATCATTGCTTTATCATCTTATTTTTATAACCGGGTCGGAACCGACCCTAACAACACCAAGGGCATAATTTCTAACAGAGGATTTTATAATTTAGTGAAAAAAATTAAAACGTTTTATTTTGTTGACAAAGAGGTTCCTGATGCAAAAAAATAAATGTATGTGGTGTTTTTATGCATTTAAAAACTAAAACGGGTCGTTTTAGACGAAGGTTAAAATCAATGCGGTGACGGACAGGGAGCCAGCGGAGTGAACATTTTTTCCGTCTTTTTGAAATCAAATGACATAATTCCAAAAAAAGATGGTAAAATGTTGAATATGGAAAAAATTCCATCTGGATGCTTCCGAGAAGTGAAAGGACAATGGAGGGAATTCCAAGACGGAGGAGATTGGACAAATGAAAAAAGTATATGAATGGATGAAGGTGATGGAGTGTTAAATGGATGACAAAGTGGTGTGTGTGTGTGTGTTTAGATTAGATTATTGTTATGACTCCCCCCAGGACATAGTAGATAAAAACCGACTGATAAGCTCCACATTTATTCCCACCTCTGCTCCCTCCTCATTCCCTCCTCCTTCCCATTTCCTCCATAACCACATCAGAGCGTCCCAGGGCGCCGCACTAGATCATGCTTCTCAATAAAGCCGTCAAAGCGCCCCGTGCAGCCTCCCGTTCACTTGGCAACACAATAACAGCCAGAGTGAGCGGCCCCCGACGCGGCCGCCATCCATCACGCTGCTGCATGGAGCGCGCATCCATCAAGCCCAAACGTCCTCACGGTCTTTACACATGTCAAACATCCACCATGACACAAACATTACATTTAGGATTGACTACACACACACACAACATAATGTGCACTAAACACTGCCTTTACGACTGTACACTTTCATTTAATTAAAACTCATAAAATATAGCATTTATGTATAGTTGTTCATGTACCGGGACGTCAATTTTATGCGGTCGAAAAGTTCGAATCTTAAACAGGAAAAACAGACTTTGTTACAACAGTTTTGTTTACTCATAATCAGATAGTACAAAGTTGGATTGAATGGATATGAAAACAGACAATGTCTTTAAAGACGAAAGATGGTGCACCCTCGGGAAGGAATTAAGAAAGAGCGCACATCAGGCTTGGTCTTCCCTTATTGTTTATACGCTCCATGATGACCTGATTTGTAACATAACTTGTGTAACTGTCCTATGTTCAGGGGGACTTGACCTCTTATGTCGTGTCCCTCCCAATGCTTTTGTTTTGGAGTTAACCATAGAACAGAAATTTTCCAATACAAGTGTTTTATCATTCTATTGTAAATCCCACTTTCTTTATTTTCATGTACATATTGGGTGTCCAATTCAGTAAAAAAACTGTTTTTTTGAGGTGGTCTGTCATAACTTTTTTAGAATTCTAGGGGACATTATTCCTGAAAAAAAGGGACCCACACATACATACTGTACAGCAGATTTTTACAGATAAATGTGTATATATTATTTATACACACATACACATTGCCCCCCCACCCCCAGACCCATTTACCATTTTGTTTCTCTCAATGTGGCCCCCGAGGCACAATATTTGCCCAGCTCTGGACTTAAATAACGCATTTTACTAAACATGACAAAAATAAGTAATATAAATAATTTACAAAAATTAAACCCATCCATCCATTTTCTTCCGCTTATCCGAAGTCGGGTCGCAGGAGCAGCAGCCTAAGCAGGGAAGCCCAGACTTTTCTCTCCCCAGCCTCTTGGTCCAGCTCCGAGGCGTTCCCGGCTTACTCTAAGTTCCTTTCGGTCATAACCCAAAGCTCATGACCATAGGTGAGGATGGGAACGTAGATGGACCAGTAAATTGAGAGCTTTGCCTTCCCGCTCAGCTCCTTCTTCACCACAACGGATCGATACAGCGCACCTATCCACTCTTCCCTCACTCTTGAACTAGATTCCGAGGTACTGGAACTCCTCCACTTGGGGCAGGGTCTCCTCCCCAACCCGCTTATCTGAGGTCGGGTCGCAGGAGCAGCAGCCTAAGCAGGGAAGCCAAGACTTTTCTCTCCCCAGCCTCTTGGTCCAGCTCCGAGGCGTTCCCGGGCCAGCCGGGAGACATAGTCTTCCCAACGTGTCCTGGGTCTTCCCTGGGCCTCCAACCGGTTGGACGTGCCCTAAACACCTCCCTATGGAGGCGTCCGGGTGGCATCCTGACCAAATGCCCGAACCACCTCATCTGGCTCCTCTCGATGTGGAGGAGTAGCGGGTTTACTCTAAGTTCCTTTCGGTCATAACCCAAAGCTCATGACCGTAGGTGAGGATGGGAATTGAGAGCTTTGCCTTCCGGCTCAGCTCCTTCTTCACCACAACGGATCGATACAGCGCACCTATCCACTCTTCCCTCACTCTTGAACTAGATTCCGAGGTACTTGAACGCCTCCACTTGGGACAGAGTCTCCTCCCCAACCCGGAGATGGCATTCCACCCTTTACCGGATAAATGAAACAATAAATACATTTAAAAAATATATGCATATATAAACAAAAGTAATTAAATGCAAAATGATTTAAAGTTAATTTAAATGAAAAGGGTGGAGTGCCATCTCCGGGGTGGGGAAGAGACCCTGTCCCAAGTGGAGGAGTTCAAGTACCTAGGAGTCTTGTTCACGAGTGGGGGAAGAGTGGATCGTGAGATCGACAGGCGGATCGGTGCGGCGTCTTCAGTAATGCGGGCGTTGTACCGAGCCGGAAGACAAAGCTCTCAATTTACCGGTTGATCTACGTTCTCATCCTCACCTATGGTCACGAGCTTTGGGTCATGACCGAAAGGATAAGATCACGGGTACAAGCGGCCCAAATGAGTTTGGGTCTCTCCCTTAGAGATAGGGTGAGAAGCTCTGCCATCCGGGAGGAACTCAAAGTAAAGCCGCTGCTCCTCCACATGGAGAGGAGCCAGATGAGGTGGTTCGGGCATCTGGTCAGGATGCCACCCGAACGCCTCCCTAGGGAGGTGTTTAGGGCACATCCAACCGGTAGGAGGCCACAGGGAAGACCCAGGACACGTTGGGAAGACTATGTCTCCCGGCTGGCCTGGGAACACCTCGGGATCCCCCGGGAAGAGCTCCACGAAGTGGCTGGGGAGAGGGAAGTCTGGGTTTCCCTGCTTAGGCTGTTACCCCCGCGACCCGACCTCGGATAAGCGGAAGAAGATGGATGGATGGATAAATGAACAGACTAAGCAGTATAGAACGTGTCTCAACCAAATGTGCCCCTTAAAACATTCACATGTTGCACAATGAAATGTAAGCATGGGATAAAGTGTACATTCCTGCAACTTTCTGCTTGTAAAATAAATATTTGTATTAGCAATTCTGTCATCTAGTGACATCATTTCATGATTATATCCAAAAAATGAACATTCTTAATAGATGACCGTAGAATAAGCGCACATCTGATTGCGGAGTCATAGTGTAACCACCTGGAATTTACACTTTATGGGTAATGTTGGAGTTGTCCGACTTTTTGTGTGGCCATGAACGCATCAGTGGCTAACTAGTTGAGTCTTTATTTGAGGGGACGATGCACAGAAACATGAAGCTCAAAGACAGATTGGTTCTGTACCAGATTAGATCTAAATAGCTAATTTCCATCAGCAATAAATCAAATCAAAGGGATATAAAAACCATGCAATAAAATGATGACAATAAAATCATACTATAGCGTGTAATCTAATCAAGAAAAGTCATAAAATGCCTTTTCATTTTCATGAGTGTGTGCAGGTTAGAGAGAGAGCAAGCGTTGATACAACTTGGTTCTGGCTCGGTTTGTACGGTAGAATAAGAACAGTTTTGCTGGATAGATGTATTTCACACATTTTTGCTGTGGTTACAGCCAAAAAAACCATCCATCCATCCATTTGCTACCACTTATTCCCTTTGGGGTGGCGGGGGGGGGGGGGGGGGGGGGGGAGGCGCTGGTGCCTAACTCAGCTACAATCGGGCGGAGGGCGGTTGTACATCCTGGACAAGTCACCACCTCATCACAGGGCCAACACAGATAGACAGAAAACATTCACACACTAGGGACCATTTAGTGTTGCCAATCAACCTATCCCCAGGTGCTTGTCTTTGGAGGTGGGAGGGGCCTATCCGCAGGTGCATGTCTTTGGAGGTGGGAGGGGTCTATCCCCAGGTACATGTCTTTGAAGGTGGGAGGGGCCTATCCCCAGGTGCATATCTTTGGAGATGGGAGGGGTCTATCCCTGGGTGCATGTATTTGGAGGTGGGAGGAGCCTTCCCCCAAGTGCATGTCTTTGGAGGTGGGAGGGGTCTATCCCCAGGTGCATGTCTTTGGAGGTGGGAGGGGCCTATCCCCAGGTGCATGTCTTCGGAGGTGGGAGGGGCCTATCCCCAAGTGCATGTCTTTGGAGGTTGGAGGGGTCTATCCCCAGGTGCATGTCTTTGGATATGGGAGGGGCCTATCCCCAGGTGCACATCTTTGGAGGTGGGAGGAGCCTATCCCCAAGTGCATGTCTTTGGAGGTGGGAGGGGTCCATCCCCAGGTGCATGTCTTGGATATGGGAGGGGCCTATCCCCAGGTGCACGTCTTTGGAGGTGGGAGGAGCCTATCCCCAGATGCATGTCTTTGGAGATGGGAGGGGCCTACCCCCAGGTGCACGTCTTTGGAGGTGGGAGGAGCCTATCTTCAGGTGCATTTCTTTGGAGATGGGAGGGGCCTATCCCCAGGTGCATGTCTTTGGAGGTGGGAGGGGCCTATCCCCAGGTGCATGTCTTTGGAGGCGGGAGGGGCCTATCCCCATGTGCTTGTTTTTGGAGGTGGGAGGGGCCTATCCCCATGTGCATGTGTTTGGAGGTGGGAGGGGCCTATCCCCAGGTGCATGTCTTTGTAGGCGGGAGGGGCCTATCCCCATGTGCTTGTTTTTGGAGGTGGGAGGGGCCTATCCCCATGTGCATGTCTTTGGAGGTGGGAGGGGCCTATCCCCAGGTGCATGTCTTTGGAGGTGGGAAGAAGCCGGAGTACCCAGAAGGAACCCACACAGTCACGGGGAGAACATGCAAACCCCACACAGAAAGATCCCGAGCCCGGGATTGAACCCAGTACTACTGAGGACCTTCGTATTGTGAGGCAGACGCACTAACCCCTCTTTCACCGTGCCGCCCCTGCCGACAAACCAGTTCGCTAAATAAAAATGAGGGACTGAATTCCCGTCGTCCTTAAAGCGTCTATACACACGTTACCATAATTGAACAGTGTTGACAAAAATAGTTGTATCTGTTGTGTCGCCTGTCACTCACAGTTGTGTCGCACAATCTCACCGAACAAATTGTTATGTTTCTATTTTATTTAGAGTGGGATTTGATTTAGTGCGTGACATAGATTTGCTTAGAGGGAGCGTCGGTCTCAACAGTGGGCTCAATGCACGGTGATGCGGGCTTTGTTCTCCCAGGATGCAATCGGACTTCGGACACAGCGTGCAGGTTGGAAATAATTTATTTTAAAAATAAATCAGACGGGAACAAACAAAAAATGTGCTCAAAGCACGGACGGCGGCGGTCTGCAAGAGGCTGCACTTCACCGACTTCACCACCAGGCAACGTGTTTCAACGGACTGTATGAGACAATGTCCAGTGACGTACATTTTGGTCATCCACTAGTTAGGGTTTAACACACCTCCACGTTTTTGACGACGTGTCCCTTCACCTCCCGTGATGGCGTGCGGGCGGCCCTCAGACGGCCTGTCAGCGTGCGTTCATTACCATTCAACCGCCGCGCCGCTCGGGCTTACACCTGACAGCGGCGGGCGGATATGTGCGCTCACGTGCTCGCTGTGCGTGGTCCATACCAAGAAGGACGGGTAGATGAAGAAAGATTCATTCACGTTGTTCCCTCGCGCTCTGGCCGCGGGTTTGATTTCCACTTAGATTCCATTATAAAGGTCGGGCCAGTGGAGGATGCCGTTCATCCACTTTAGCTACTCATACTACGAGCGGTATAGCTCGGTTGGTAGAGCGGCCGTGCCAGCAACTTGAGGGTTGCAGGTTCGATTCCCGCTTCTGCCATCCTAGTCACTGCCGTTGTGTCCTTGGGCAAGACACTTTACCCACCTGCTCCCAGTGCCACCCACACTGGTTTAAATGTAAAAATTATATATTGGGTTTCACTATGTAAAGCGCTTTGAGTCATTAGAGAAAAAGCGCAATATAAATATAATTCACTTCACAAACCCCGTTTCCATATGAGTTGGGAAATGGTGTTAGATGTAAATATAAACAGAATACAATGATTTGCAAATCCTTTTCAACCCATATTCAGTTGAATATGCTACAAAGACAACATATTTGATGTTCAAACTGATAAATATTTTTTTTTGTGCTAATAATCATTAACTTTAGACAAAGAAGTTAGAAAAGGTGGCAATAAATACTGACAAAGTTGAGGAATGCTCATCAAACACTTATATGAAACGTCCCACAAGGTGTGCAGGCTAATTGGGAACAGGTGGGTGCCATGATTGGGTATGAAAGCAGCTTCCATGAAATGCTAAGTAATTCACAAACAAAGATGGGGTTAGGGTCACCACTTTGTAAGCAAATTATTAAACAGTTTTAGAACAACATTTCTCAACAAGCTATTGCAAGGAATTGAGGGATTTTACCATCTACGGTCCGTAAAAATCATCGAAAAGTTCAGAGAATCTGGAGAAATCACTGCACATAAGTGATGATATTACGGACTTTTGATCCCTCAGGCGGTTCCGCACCAAAAACCGACATCAGTGTGTAAAGGATATCACCAAATGGGCTCAGGAACATTTCATAAAACCACTGTCACTAAATACAGTTTGTCGCTACATCTGTAAGTACAAGTTAAAACTCTGCTATGCAAAGCCAAACCCATTTATCAACAACATCCTGAAAACGCTGCCGGCTTGGCTGGGCCCGAGCTCACCTAAGATGAACTGATGCAAA
This sequence comes from Nerophis ophidion, assembly GCF_033978795.1. Lineage (NCBI taxonomy): Eukaryota > Metazoa > Chordata > Actinopteri > Syngnathiformes > Syngnathidae > Nerophis > Nerophis ophidion. The sequence continues at coordinate 57,518,506 of NC_084620.1, forward strand.
GTGGAAAGTTGTTCTGTGGTCTGAGTCCACATTTCAAATTACATTTGGAAACAGAGGACGTGGTGTCCTCCAGAACAAAGAGGAAAATAACCATCCGGATTGTTATCGGCGCAAAGTTCAAAAGTCAGCATGTGTGATGGTATGGGGGTGCATTAGTGCCCAAGGCATGGGTAACTTACACATCTGTGAAGGCACCATTAATGCTGAAAGGTCCATACAGGTTTTGGAGCAACATATGTTGTCATCCAAGCAACGTTATCATGGACGCCCCTGCTTATTTCAGCAAGACAAGTGTTGCAACAGCATGGCTTCATAAAAAAAAAAAAGAGTGCGGGTACTTTCCTGGCCCGCCTGCTGTACAGACCTAGAATGGGTAATAATTCCACTTTCAAAGCTTCAACAATTAGTTTCCTCAGTTCCCAAACGTTTATTGAGTGTTGTTAAAAAAAAGGTGATGTAACACAGTGGTGAACATGCCCTTTCCCAACTACTTTGGCACGTGTTACAGCCATGAAATTCTAAGTTATTTATTATTTGCAAAAAAAAAAAAAATAAAGTTTATGAGTTTGAACATCAAATATGTTGTCTTTGTAGCATATTCAACTGAATATGGGTTGAAAAGGATTTGCAAATCATTGTATTCTGTTTATATTTACATCTAACACAATTTCCCAACTCATATGGAAACGGGGTTTGTACTAGTTCTACTCATGCTACTTGTACTACGCATACTACTATACTACCAATACCACTCGTTCTACTGATACTACAAGTACTACGTGCAAACAAGTATTGAGACACATTGTACAAAACCCCAAAAGCAGTGAAGATGTCACGTTGTGTAAATGGTAAATAAAAAGAGAATACAACAAATCCTTTTCAACTTATATTCAATTGAATAGACTGCAAAGACAAGATATTTCATGTTCACGCAAGTAAACTGTTACTTTTGTAATCATGACACCCACCTGGGGCAGCACTGTGGTACAGGGTTTAGTGCATGTGCCTCACAATACTAAGGTCCTAAGTTCAATCCCAGGACCGGGATCTGTCTGTGTGGAGTTTGCATGTTCTTCTTGTGACTCTGTGGGTTCCATCCAGGTACTACGGCTCCCTCCTACCTCCAAAGAAATGTACCTGGGGATAGGCCCCTCCCACCTCCAAAGAAATGTACCTGGGGATAGGCCCCTCCCACCTCCAAAGACATGCACCTGGGGATAGGCCCCTCCCACCTCCAAAGACATGCACCTGGGGATAGGTTGATTGGCAACACTAAATGGTCCCTAGTGTGTGAATGTGAATGTTGTCTGTCTATCTGTGTTGGCCATGCGATGAGGTGGCGACTTGTCCAGGGTGTAAGCCGCCTTCCGCCCGAATGCAGAGGGCTATTTAGTCTATGCTCTAGCCTCACTCGGTCTGGGCTTCCTACTGTGGCGACCGGGTCGCGTGGTGATGCGGGTTTTGTTCTCCCAGGATGCAATCGGACTTCGGACAAAGCGTGCGGGTAGGAAATACTTTATATTAGAAAAAAAAAATCAGACAGGAACAAACAAAAAATGTGCTCAAAGCACAGATGGCGAACAACCAAAGGGGCTAGCGTGGAAGCTAGCAACAAACAGAGCCTAGAATGGAAGCTAGTCTATAGGTACCAGGAATCAAAAGTCGTCATTTGTTGCATAAAGCAAATTAAGAAGCCAGACCGGGTGAGGCCAGGGCACAGACTAAAAAGCCCTCTGATCAGGTGAGCGTCCCCGAACAGTAACCAGAGGCAGGTGAGTGCAATCTGCTGTCATGGCAACTGAAACAAACAAAATCAAGAGGCGCTGAAAACACAAATGACTAGAAAACAAACAGACTATGATCCGGGCAGCAGATCATAACACTTTGATGAGCATTCCTTAACTTTCCCAGTCTTTTTTGCCACTTGTGCCAGCTTTTTTGGAACACGTTGCAGGCATCAAATTCCAAATGAGCTAATATTTGCAAAAATAACAAAGTTTACTACTTCCAACATGAAATATCTTGTCTTTGCGGTCTATTCAATTGAATATAAGTTGAAAAGGATTTTCAAATCATTGTATTCTCTTTTCCAGTCCGCTCCCTGTATGATCAGTGCCAGAGATTGGTCCGCATTGCCGGCAGTAAGTCGGACACGTTTCCAGTGAGGGTTGGACTCCGCCAAGGCTGTCCTTTGTCACCGATTCTGTTCATAACTTTTATGGAAAGAATTTCTAGGCGCAGTCAAGGCGTTGAGGGGATCCGGTTTGGTGGCTGCAGGATTAGGTCTCTGCTTTTTGCAGATGATGTGGTCCTGATGGCTTCATCTGGCCGGGATCTTCAGCTCTCACTGGATCGGTTCGCAGCCGAGTGTGAAGCGACCGGAATGAGAATCAGCAACTCCAAGTCCGAGTCCATGGTTCTCGCCCGGAAAAGGGTGGAGTGCCATCTCCGGGTTGGGGAGGAGACCCTGCCCCAAGTGGAGGAGTTCAAGTACCTAGGAGTATTCTTCACGAGTGGGGGGAAGAGTGGATCGGGAGATCGACAGGCGGATCGGTGCGGCGTCTTCAGTAATGCGGACTTTGTATAGATCCGTTGTGGTGAAGAAGGAGCTGAGCCGGAAGGCAAAGCTCTCAATTTACCGGTCGATCTACGTTCCCATCCTCACCTATGGTCATGAGCTTTGGGTCATTACCGAAAGGATAAGATCACGGGTACAAGCGGCCCAAATGAGTTTCCTCCGCCGTGTGGCGGGTCTCTCCCTTAGAGATAGGGTGAGAAGCTCTGCCATCCGGGAGGAACTCAAAGTAAAGCCGCTGCTCCTTCACATCGAGAGGAGCCAGATGAAGTGGCTCGGGCATCTGGTCAGGATGCCACCCGAACGCCTCCCTAGGGAGGTGTTTAGGGCACGTCCAACCGGTAGGAGGCCACGGGGAAGACCCAGGACACGTTGGGAAGACTATGTCTCTCGGCTGGCCTGGGAACCCCTCGGGATCCCCCGGGAAGAGCTGGACGAAGTGGCTGGGGAGAGGGAAGTCTGGGCTTCCCTGCTTAGGCTGCTGCCCCCGCGACCCGACCTCGGATAAGCGGAGGATGATGGATGGATGGATGGATGGATTCTCTTTTCATTTACCATTTACACAATGTGACAACTTCACTGCTTTTGGCTTTTGTACACATGTACAAGCGGTAGAAAATGGATGGATGGATAAATGTATACGTATTTCAAATTTTTTTGTGCACCCCAAACCCAAAGTACAGCCAAAAGGTGACTGTGGAAGAGCCATCACACTAAAGTTGGTTACGCTGCACACGTGCATGTGTTTGTCCATACCTCCCACCGGCTGTTCCAAAAAGCTGTAAACCGAACCAAACACGACTCTGTTCTAGTTCTTCCACACCAAACTCCTCCAAGCATGGCTTGATGGACGTCTTCTCCCCCTTGAGTGTGAAGCATACAATTATCCAAAACGCCTTTGCATTTAAGATTCCAGACTGGAGTCCAACCTCTGCTTCTTTATTAAACAAAATCAGCATTCTTCATCCTTTAATGCTGGATGGAAAGTATCAGGTACCTTCATCCCTCTTTGCAAGAGTGTTTGGGCCCTAATCCTAAATTTGTCTCCTCCGGCTCCATAATGAGCCGCTCAGACTGGAGAGGAAAGCATTTAGCACGCTCCGATGGCCACGGATGGAGAGAGAGGGCAAAGAGAGGCCCAGGGATGAGGCGAGGAAGAAGGGTTAAGAATAAAAAAAAAAAAAATGGAGTGAGTCGTCGGTAAGCTCTCCCCGAGGCGAGGCGGAAGCGTGCTTTGTGCTCTGCAGCGGCAGACTATTGATGAGGAAGAGGCCGATATGTACGGCGGCGGGAAGAGAGCTCTCATTGTGTGTCGCCAGCTCTCCCCGCCGGCCTCAGGGACGCAAACAACGCCGAGACTGGGGCTTGCTCGTGGGCGGCGATGTGTTTTGCTAAAAGCGCGGCGCTGCTCTCAAGGCCGAGCAATAAATACTCCACTTGGAAAATGCATTCAGCATGTCTTGCTCATGCGCTCGCTTCGCGCATGTCTCAATTCACCGGTGTGTGTGTGTGTGTGTGTGTGTGTGAGCACGTAGTTGACTTGAATGAGCAGACACCAACACAAATAAATGTTCGGTTCAGCTAGCTGCTCGCTACTATGCTGTGGACAGAAACCATCACATGAGCTGCGTGTGAAGTAAATAAACATCTTACGTTAATCACATTATGAAAAAGAGAGGACCTAAGATGGAACCCTGAGGAACATAACTAGTATAACTAAATAAGATAAACAAATGACTACTGACTGCATGTGAAGTAAACACACATCTTACATAAATCCCATTATGAAAAAGAGAGGACCTAAGACGGAACCCTGAGGAACACCACTAGTATAACTAAATAAGTTAAACAAATGACTACTGACTATGTGTGAAAAAAACAAACATCTTTTATAAATCACATTATGAAAAAGAGAGGACCTAAGATAGGACCTCGAGGAACACCACTAGCAAAACTAAATAAGTTGAAAAATTGACTACTGACTGCATATGAAGTAAACAATGATCTTAAATAAATCACATTATGAAAAAGAGAGGACCTACGATGGAATCTTGAGGAACACCACTAGTATAACTAAATATTTTAAACAAATGACTACTGACTGTATGTGAAGTAAACAAACATCTTACATAAATCACATTGTGAAAAAGAGAGGACCTAAGATTGAACCTTGAGGAACACCAGTAGTATAACTAAATAAGTTGCACAAATGACAACCGACTGCATGTAAAGTAAACAAACATCCTACATAAATCACAATATGAAAAAGAGAGGACCTAAGAGGGAACCCTGAAGAATACCACTATACCATGAATTGATATACGTGGACCCCAACTTAAACTAGTTGAAAAACGTATTGGGGAGTTACCATTCAGTGGTCAATTGTACAGAATATGTACTGTACTGTGCAATCTACTAATAAAAGCCTCAATCAATCAATCAATGTGAAGTAAACACATATCTTACATAAATCACATTATGAAAAAGAGAGGACCTAAGACGGAACCCTGAGGAACACCACTAGTATAACTAAATAAGTTAAACAAATGACTACTGACTATATGTGAAAAAAAAAAACATCTTTCATAAATCACATTATGATAAAGAGAGGACCTAAGATGGAACCTTGAGGAAAACCATGGAACCTTGAGGAACACCACTAGTAAAACTAAATAAGTTTAAAAATTGACTACTGACTGCATATGAAGTAAATAATGATCTTACATAAATCACATTATGAAAAAGAGAGGACCTAAGATGGAATCTTAAGGAACACTACTAGTATAACTAAATATTTTAAACAAATGACTACTGACTGTATGTGAAGTAAACAAACATCTTACATAAATCACATTGTGAAAAAGAGAGGACCTAAGATTGAACCTTGAGGAACACCACTAGTATAACTAAATAAGTTGCACAAATGACAACTGACTGCATGTAAAGTAAACAAACATCCTACATAAATCACAATATAAAAAAGAGAGGACCTAAGAGGGAACCCTGAAGAACACCACTATACCATGAATTGATATACGTGGACCCCAACTTAAACTAGTTGAAAAACGTATTGGGGTGTTACCATTCAGTGGTCAATTGTACAGAATATGTACTGTACTATGCAATCTACTAATAAAAGCCTCAATCAATCAATCAATGTGAAGTAAACACACATCTTACATAAATCACATTATGAAAAAGAGAGGACCTAAGACGGAACCCTGAGGAACACCACTAGTATAACTAAATAAGTTAAACAAATGACTACTGACTATATGTGAAAAAAACAAACATCTTTCATAAATCACATTATGAAAAAGAGAGGACCTAAGATGGAACTTTGAGGAACACCACTAGTAAAACTAAATAAGTTTAAAAATTGACTACTGACTGCATATGAAGTAAACAATGATCTTACATAAATCACATTATGAAAATGAGAGGACCTAAGATGGAATCTTAAGGAACACTACTAGTATAACTAAATATTTTAAACAAATGACTACTGACTGTATGTGAAGTAAACAAACATCTTACATAAATCACATTGTGAAAAAGAGAGGACCTAAGATTGAACCTGGAGGAACACCACTAGTATAACTAAATAAGTTGCACAAATGACAACTGACTGCATGTAAAGTAAACAAACATCCTACATAAATCACAATATAAAAAAGAGAGGACCTAAGAGGGAACCCTGAAGAACACCACTATACCATGAATTGATATACGTGGACCCCAACTTAAACAAGTTGAAAAACGTATTGGGGTGTTACCATTCAGTGGTCAATTGTACAGAATATGTACTGTACTATGCAATCTACTAATACAAGTCTCAATCAATCAATCAATGTGAAGTAAACACACATCTTACATAAATCACATTATGAAAATGAGAGGACCTAAGACGGAACCCTGAGGAACACCACTAGTATAACTAAATAAGTTAAACAAATGACTACTGACTATATGTGAAAAAAACAAACATCTTTCATAAATCACATCATGAAAAAGAGAGGACCTAAGATGGAACCTTGAGGAACACCACTAGTAAAACTAAATAAGTTTAAAAATTGACTACTGACTGCATGTGAAGTAAACACACATCTTACATAAATCACATTATGAAAAAGAGAGGACCTAAGATGGAACCCTGAGGAGCACCACTAGTATAAGTAAATAAGTTCATCCAATGACTACTGACTGCATGTGAAGTAAACAAACATCTTACATAAATCACATCATGAAAAAGAGAGGACCTAAAATGGAACCTTGAGGAACACCACTAGTATAACTAAATCATTTGATCCAATGACTACTGACTGCATGCAAATTAAACAAGCTACAGCAACACCTTAGTTAAATAAGTCACATTACAAAAAAGGTGTAACTGCCAAAAAGGAAAAGACTAAAGAGATGCCTCGAGGAATATTACGTTCTGTAAATCACAAGTGTTTGCTCGGAAAGTTAAAATGTAAATGCAGGAATCTGCCAACATATTTACAGAACTCAACGTCCTTTTATACAAGAGAGGAACTCTAGTGTTTTACGAATTTGTTGTACAAATATTAGTGTCCCACATTTGGAACTGAACTCAGGTGTTATTCATGGGCTGGATTTGGCCCCCGGGCCGTCAGTTGAATAGCCCTGCTCTTCAGTGTCCAGGTGTGTGAGTGAGTGAGGCGGCATGGCGTAGTGGGTAGAGCGGCCGTGCCAGAAACCTGAGGGTTGCAGGTTCGCTTCCCACCCATTGACATCCAAAATCGCTGCCGTCGTGTCCTTGGGCAGGACACTTCACCCTTGCCCCCGGTGCCGCTCACACTGGTGAATGAATGATGAATGAATGATTGGTGGTGGTTGGAGGGGCCGTAGGCGCAAACTGGCCGCCACGCTTCCGTCAGTCTACCCCAGGGCAGTTGTGGCTACAGATGTAGCTTACCACCACCAGGTGTGAATGAATTATGGGTTCCCACTTCTCTGTGAGCGCTTTGAGTATCTAACAATAGAAAAGCGCGACATAAATCTAATCAATCATTATTATTATTATAGTGTTAGTATATATTTGCCCTGTGACTGGCTGGCAATAAGTCCAAGGTGTCCACTGCCACTCACCCTATCAATCAATCAATCAATCAAAGTATATTTATATAGAGCCCCATCCATCCATCCATCCATCTTCTTCCGCTTATCCAAGGTCGGGTCGCGGGGGCAGCAGCCTAAGCAGGGAAGCCCAGACTTCCCTCTCCCCAGCCACTTTGTCTAGCTCTTCCCGGGGGATCCCGAGGCGTTCCCAGGCCAGCCGGGAGACATAGTCTTCCCAACGTGTCCTGGGTCTTCCCCGTGGCCTCCTACCGGTTGGACGTGCCCTAAACACCTCCCTCGGGAGGCGTTCGGGTGGCATCCTGACCAGATGCCCGAACCACCTCATCTGGCTCCTCTCGATGTGGAGGAGCAGCGGCTTTACTTTGAGTTCCTCCCGGATGACAGAGCTTCTCACCCTATCTCTAAGGGAGAGGAAACTCATTTGGGCCGCTTGTACCCGTGATCTTATCCTTTCGGTCATGACCCAAAGCTCATGACCATAGATGAGGATGGGAACGTAGATCGACCGGTAAATTGAGAGCTTTGCCTTCCGGCTCAGCTCCTTCTTCACCACAACGGATCGGTACAACGTCCGCATTACTGAAGACGCCGCACCGATCCGCCTGTCGATCTCACGATCCACTCTTCCCCCACTCGTGAACAAGACTCCTAGGTACTTGAACTCTTCCACTTGGGGCAGGGTCTCCCCCCCAACCCGGAGATGGCACTCCACCCTTTTCCGGGCGAGAACCATGGACTCGGACTTGGAGGTGCTGATTCTCATTCCGGTCGCTTCACACTCGGCTGCAAACCGATCCAGTGAGAGCTGAAGATCCCGGCCAGATGAAGCCAACAGGACCACATCGTCTGCAAAAAGCAGAGACCTAATCCCGCGGCAACCAAACCGGAACCCCTCAATGCCTTGACTGCGCCTAGAAATTCTGTCCATAAAAGTTATGAACAGAATCGGTGACAAAGGGCAGCCTTGGCGGAGTCCAACCCTCACTGGAAACGTGTCCGACTTACTGCCAGCAATGCGGACCAAGCTCTGGCATTGATCGTACAGGGATCGGACTGCAACAATAAGACAGTCCGATACCCCATACTCTCTGAGCACTCCCCACAAGACTTCCCGAGGGACACGGTCGAATGCCTTCTCCAAGTCCACAAAGCACATGTAGACTGGTTGGGCAAACTCCCATGCACCCTCAAGAACCCTGCCGAGAGTATAGAGCTGGTCCACAGTTCCACGACCAGGACGAAAACCACACTGTTCCTCCTGAATCCGAGGTTCGACTATCCGGCGTATATAGAGCCATTAATCACAAATGTTTCAAAGGGCTGCACAAGCAACAATGACATCCTTGGCTCAGATCCCACATCAGGGCAAGAAAAAACTCAACCCAATGGGGACAATGTGAAACCTTGGAAGGGACTACAGATGTGGGGGTCCATAGCACACCCTAAGTCTGCTGGGATAGGCCCCAGCCTCCCCATGACTCTCGAAAGTGAATGTTAACAAAAAGTGTGTTTGGCATCTTTGAGCGTCCCGACATAGCAGAAATAGTTTGTAATTCCGTGTTCCCTGCTTGTCATTGTCACACGAACACTCTTCACCGAGAGACGGATAATCCCAAAAGGCAACATTTCCACTCCTGCACTTGTGCCAACAGCCCAATTGTAAACTCGGGAGCGCAAGAATGAAGATGGCTTACGTCGAACACGAGGGGCCGTTTGATGAGGTACATGGTCTTGTGTGTGTACTTAATCAAGTGGCTGCTGAGGACAGCAACCCGCAAGGTGAGAAGAACATTCATCATTGTGACACTCACTTGTACGCACATCGACATGAAGACGTCTCCGTGGTGTCTTACATCACCCAGCATTCCCGCTTAAATAACGTGACGGAGCGAAGAAGTGACCAAATTACACCGTGTGTGTGCGTAATGAAGACAAAGAAAAATGAAAGGCCTACTGAAATGAGATTTTTTTCATTTAAAACGGGGATAGCAGGTCCATTGTATTTGTCATACTTGATCATTTCGCCATATTGCCATATTTTTGCTGAAAGGATTTAGTAGAGAACATCGACCATAAAGTTCGCAATTTTGGTCGCTAATAAAAAAGCCTTGCGATGTGCGCGTGACGTCACGGGTTGTGGGGCTCCTCAAATCCTCACATTGTTTACAATCATAGTTACCAGCAGCTAGAGCGATTCGGACCGAGAAAGCGACAATTTCGCCATTTATTTGAGCGAGGATGAAAGATTTGTGGATGAGGAAAGTGAGAGTGAAGGACTAGAGGAAAAAAAAAGGCGAGGGCAGTGGGAGCGATTCAGATGTTATTAGACACATTTACTAGGATAATTCTGGAAAATCCCTTATCTGCCTATTGTGTTGCTAGTGTTTTAGTGAGATTATATGGCACCTGAATGTCGGAGGGGTGTGGCCACGGGTGTGGTGACCGCCAGTGGGAGGAGGTAATAGTCCGCAGCTGCAGGAGGACGCAAGCTCCGCTCATAACTAAGGTAATAGCCGACTTATTTCCACAATTTTCTGACCGAAACCTGCCGGTTGACATGTTCCATAGTAAAGCTTCACCTTCGGGAATTTTAAACCAGGAAACACCGGCTGTGTTTGTGTTGCTAAAGGCTAAAATCTTCCCACCTCCATCTTTCTACTTTGACTTCTCCATTATTAATTGAACAAATTGCAAAAGATTCAACAACACAGATGTCCAGAATACTGTGTAATTATGCAATTAAAGCAGACTACTTATAGCTTGGATCACTACAACCGATGTCAAATGCACGAGTAAGCATACCGCGACGTTTTCAACAGGACACTTTGCGGGAAATTTAAAAATTTCAATTTAGTAAACTAAAAAGGCCGTATTGGCATGTGTTGCAATGTTAATATTTCATCATTGATATATAAACTATCAGACTGCGTGGTCGCTAGTAGTGGCTTTCAGTCGGCCTTGAAGCTGCCTCTGAAAAGAAAGATGAAGCACCAGGAATGTAAAGGTGCATCATCTACTCCCAATCTATTTTGTTGGTATGGAATATTTGCATCCAGATGATGGCGTACGAGTCTCTTTAAAGGGGAACATTATCAGCAGACCTATGTAAGCGTCAATATATACCTTGATGGTGCAGAAAAAAGACCATCTATTTTTTTAACCGATTTCCGAACTGTAAATGGGTGAATTTTGGCGAATTAAACGCCTTTCTGTTTATCGCTCTGGAGGCGATGACGTCAGAATGTGACGTCGCCGAGGTAACACACCCGCCATTTTCATTTTCAACACATTACAAACACCGGGTCTCAGCTCTGTTATTTTCCATTTTTTGGACAATTTTTTGGAACATTGGAGACATCATGTGTAGTCGGAGGTTGTAACAACACTAACAGGGAGGGATTCAAGTTGCACCACTGGCCAGAAAATGCCAAAGTGTCTGCCGCCAGACTCCCATTGAATGTGCCAGAGTGTCTCCACATTTGACCGGCGATGCTAAGGCAGACATGGCACAGAGATGTATGGATAACCTGCAGATGCATTTGCAACGATAGTCAACGAAATCACAAAGGTGAGTTTTGTTGATGTTGACTGCCAGCTATTCGATGCTAACATGCTACGCTAATTGATGCTAACATGTTATTGACCGGCGGTGCTAAAGCGGACATGGAACAGAGATGTATGGATAACCTGTAGATGCATTTGCAACTATATTATGTTTCCTTCCACCCACATTTAATGCGAAAAAAAACACTTACCAATCGACGGATTTAAGTTGCTCCAGTGTCAAAAGATGCGAAAGTCCTGATCGTTTGGTCCGCACATTTTACCGGCGATGCTAACGCAGCTATTCGGCCATGCTATGGCTATGAATAGCGTCAATAGCTATTCGCTCAATAACTTCAGTTTCTTCTTCGATATTTTCATACTCCAACCATCTGTTTCAATACGTGCGTAATCTGTTGAATCGCTGAAATCTGAGTTTGAATCCGAGCTAATGTCGCTATATCTTGCTGTGGTATTCCCATTGTTTGTTTACATTGGCAGTACTGTGTGACGTCACAGGGAAATGGCCAGTGTCTTCGCAGAGAGCCGAAAATAAGGCACTTTAAAGCTTTAATTAGGGATATTCCGAGACCGGTAAAATTTTGAAAAAGATTTCAAAAAATACAACAAGCCACTGGGAACTGATTTTTATTGTTTTTAACCCTTTTGAAATTGTGATAATGTTCCCATTTAAAGAAAGAACTCTGAATGAAAAGTTCCAGACGAGGAGCTTCAACTCCTCATGTGACGTCACTGGGCCTCACAGCTGCTGCCTCTGTCATCTGTTAGCCTTCGTCGGGAATCAAGTCGGGCCGAGCGCGCAAAAAACAATTGTGGTCACGTGCGCCATGTTGCCATGGCTGACGGCTAGGAAAAAGGTCCGTCCTCGCACTCCTTCACCTTTGTTGTTCCAAGAAGACGCCGCTAAAGCTGGCGACAAGTGTGTATTTGCTCCGCTTAGACTCCCAAGAAGCTGGAAGGAGATTCTCAGTGTTAAATGGAATGGTGGGTGAGTGGGGGCGAGGGTGACGTGTTTCCCGGAGAGAGAAAAAAAACCCAAAGCTTGGGATTGAGAGTCGGAGTGAGCGCGGGACGTGGGGGGACAGAGGTCGCACTCGGTATTCCTGACTGGCTTCACTTAGCTCCCTGTCATGTTTGCAGCGAGGAGGCAGATGAAGCTGTTCATTCCACTCAGGACTAAGGTGATCGCAGATAATATTTGTCAGGACGCATGTCGGGACCGCTCGGCCGGAGCCCTTCTTGACGTGCGCGTGGAATTATGTCAGAAGATCTTTTCAGGAATGGACGTGGAATAGGAGTTCTGACACATGAAAGGTCCATAAACAGATAGAATCCATTGAGAGACACAGTAAATGTGTCTGAGGTAAGTGTGTATATCGCAGCAGAGTGTTCAGCGGCCGGAATGAGGATCAGCATCTCCAAATCTGAGGCCATGGTTCTCAGCAAAAAAACGATGGTTTGTACAGTCTAGGTCGAGGACGAGACTCTGCCCCAGGTGGAGGAGTTTAAGTATCTCGGAGTCTTGTTCACGACTGAGGGAAAGATGGAGGAGGAAATCAGCCGGAGAATCAGATTGCGGTCTCTCTGCCGCACTGTTGTGACGAAACGAGAGCTGAGCCAGAAGGCAAAGCTCTCGGTCTACCGAGCTGTCTACATTCTTACTCTCACCTGTGGTCATGAAGTGTGGGTCATGACCGAAAGAATAAGATCACGGATACAAGCGGCCGAAATGAGTTTCCTCAGAACGGTGGATGGCATCTCTCCTAGAGATAGGGTGAGAAGTTCAGTCACCCGAGAGAGACTCGGAGTAGAGCCGCTGTTCCTTCACTTGGAAAGGAGCCAGCTTAGGTGGTTCGGGCATCTCGTGCGGATACCTTACGACCACGTCCCACTGGGAGGAGACCCCGCAGCAGGCCAAGGACCAGATGGGGGGTACTACATCTCTTCCCTGGCCCGGGAACGCTTCGGGATTCCCCAGGAGGAAATTGCTGTTGTTGCGTTGGAGAGGGAAGTCCGGGGGTTTCTGCTGGAACTGTTGTCCCCGTGACCCGATTCCGGATAAGCGGTTGAAGATGGATGGTATGTGTGTATAAATTATATATACTGTAAAAATCTGCTGTACGCATACTTGCCAACCCTCCCGATTTTCCTGGGAGAGTCCCTTGCCAACATACTTGCCAACCCTCCCGAAACATCTCCCGGGGCCACCATTCTCACAAATTTCTCCCAATTTCCACCCGGACAACAATTTTGCTACACTGTCCTTCACTGGGCAGCGTTTTCGGCCAAACAATAAAGATGGATACACCTCAAAGTCTTGCTGGATCGGTTTGCAGCCGAGTGTGAAGCGACCGGAATGAGAATCAGCACCTCCAAGTCCGAGTCCATGGTTCTCGCCCGGAAAAGGGTGGAGTGCCATCTCCGGGTTGGGGGGGAGACCCTGCCCCAAGTGGATGAGTTCAAGTACCTAGGAGTCTTGTTCACGAGTGGGGGAAGAGTGGATCATGAGATCGACAGGCGGATCGATGCGGCGTCTTTAGTAATGCGAGCGTTGTATCGATCCGTTGTGGGGAAGAAGGAGCTGAGCCGGAAGGTGAAACTCTCAATTTACCGGTCGATCTACGTTCCCATCCTCACCTATGGTCATGAGCTTTGGGTCATGACCGAAAGGATAAGATCATGGGTACAAGCGGCCGAAATGAGTTTCCTCCGCCGGGTGGCGGGGCTCTCCCTTAGAGATAGGGTGAGAAGCTCTGCCATCCGGGAGGAACTCAAAGTAAAGCCACTGCTCCTCCACATCGAGAGGAGCCAGATGAGGTGGTTCGGGCATCTGGTCAGGATGCCACCCGAACGCCTCCCTAGGGAGGTGTTTAGGGCACGTCCAGCCGGTAGGAGGCCACGGGGAAGACCCAGGACACGTTGGGAAGACTATGTCTCCTGGCTGGCCTGGGAACGCCTCGGGATCCCCCGGGAAGAGCTAGACGAAGTGGCTGGTGAGAGGGAAGTCTGGGCTTCCCTGCTTAGGCTGCTGCCCCCGCGACCCGACCTCGGATAAGCGGAAGATGATGGATGGATGGATGGACACCTCAAAGTCAAGCGAAGAAATCAGAACAGAAGAAGAAGACGAAGCAGAAGAAGAGACATGGCGACGACGAGTAAGAAGAAGTAGTACGCTTGCAAGTTCCAAAATGATTGGAAAAAAATATATATATATGTGGAGGTTGCCCTCCTGTGGGTTCTTCTGACACAAAGATCCTTTCGTGAGCCCGGAAGTCTGAGGTAACAAGTGTTTTATTTTCATAAAGCAGTGTGGTTTTGCTTTCCAGCGAAATGTCTCTCGCTCTCATGCCTTTGCTCACCAGCAACTCCAAACACGCGTCTCGGCCCGGCTGCTGCTAATAAGAGCGAGTCCTGGCTGGGCAATCTACTCACCTGTCGCTGGCTTCGAGGCCGGTCCTTACACACCCTGCTCCACGCCTCCCTCCACAATATAAATATTATATATTTGATCCCAAACAGGCCTATTGATTATCTCCCTAATTCTGAGGATGGCAAGTATGGGTACAGTATATGTGTTTGGGTCCCTTTTTTTCCAGGAACACTAATACCAAAAGTCACAATGTCCCAAAGAGTTCTAAAGTCCACTTTTGTAGTCCGTGCTATAGTTGATAAGTTTCTTCTTTATCTCTATCTTCTTGTTATGTGACATTCATCCTCCACTGTCGCCATTTCTAACATTAAGTAGTGTAAATTTCTTACTTAAACCGTATTTCCTTGAATTGCCGCAGGGCATATAGTATGCGCCTGCCTTGAATTACTGCCGGGTCAAACTCGCTTCACAAAATAATTAGCGCATGCTTAGTAGTATCGCCTGGTCAAACTCGTGACATCACGAGTGACACTTCCCCTGTCATCATTTTCAAAATGGAGGAGGCTGATTTCAATACCGGTCATTTGAAATCACAGAAAAGGGAAGAAGATTAAGAGCTATTCAGTAGGATTTAAGGTCCAAGCTTACATCACACTCAATTTTTTACTGCATACCTTTGGTAAGTGCCGGAGTGAGAAGAGGTTTTAAAATAATTAGCGCATGCTTATTTTTACCGCATGCCTTTGGTAAGCGCAGGAGTGAGAAGAGGTTTTAAATTAATTAGCGCCGCGGCGGCAATTCAAGGAAATACGGTATCTCTCAGTGAACTCGCCATGAAAGCAATAAAACATACCGGTGTAGTGAGTTTACATTATTCACCTAAGGAACTTTACTTATTAGAGAGTTTTGTTTTTTTACGGGACACATTCCGGGTGTTGTTGTTGTACTAGTGAGCCACGGATGAGGAGATGCTGCTCCGTTATTGATTGAAGTAAAGTGTGAATGTCATTAAAACATTTAGCGCCATCTTTTGACACTTCTTCCACTCTCGTCCTTGCACGCTACACCGCTGCAACAAAGATGACGGGGGAGAAGACGCTGTCGAGCGGCCACATAACGGCGCATCCTGAAGCGACGTGAAGATGAAGTGAAGTGAATTATATTTATATAGCGCTTTTCTCTAGCGACTCAAAGCGCTTCACATAGTGAAACCCAATATCTAAGTTACATTTAAACCAGTGTGGGTGGCACTGGGAGCAGGTGGGTAAAGTGTCTTGCCCAAGGACACAACGGCATTGACTAGGATGGCGGAAATGGGAATCGAACCTGCAAGCCTCAAGTTGCCGGCACGGCCGCTCTACCAACCGAGCTAAACCGCCCCACCAAGATGATCAGTAAAACATCATCTATGCAGCATTTTGACCAAAGAACCACCATGTAACATTTGGTTGGGGGGCACATAATAAATGAAAATAACATAACATAAGATTACATGTTATGTAGACCAGAAGGAAGTATTTTACATTTAGGAAAACAATCATAACAATATGACCTTTTTATTGCGCCTTATGGTCTAGAAAATACGGTAAATACGACCATGTCGCACCAATTCTCAAACCCCTTCCCTGGCTTCCTGTCCCACTCAGGATTGAATACAAAGTCTGCCTACTAAAGTACCAGTGCCTCCATGGAAATGCCCCCGTCTACCTCAAATAACTGCTCACTCCCAAATCCTCCACACGACACCTCCGCTCCAGACTAAGTAACCTCCTCCAATCTCAGAGGACAAAGCTACGAACAACGGGAGACCCTTGCTTTCTGCTCCGCCGCTCCCAGTCAGTGGAACGCTCTCCCCTGACCACCTGAGGGTACCAAAGACTGTGGATGCTTTTAAAAAAGGCTTATAAACCCTTCTTTTTTTAGAAATATGCATACTAGTTCTCGCTATTAGGCTAGAACTCGTATTACAAGGCGGATATACTGTATGTTACGTAATGAGAACTATACTATGTGCTAAATGTAACAATTAGGGCTGGGCAACGATTACAAATTTTAATCGAAGTTAATCGCACTATTTCTCCGATTAATCGCGATTAACTGCATTGTATACGCAAAGCCCAATAATGAATTCAAAAGTAGTGTGTAGTGCACCTTTATTGGAATATTCTCCCACATGAACAAAAGCGCCAAAACATTTGTTGTGCAAACACAATTTAAATCAGTCCTTGTTAAACAGTAGCAGTTAAATAGCATATTTTATGAAAATTAACTCAAAAAATGTAAATACAAACATTTAAGCTTATTGCCACTGCCAGGGTATTTAAGTTATCCTGTTTGTTATGGAAAATAAATATAATCTACATACAAATCTCTGAGCCACAATCATAACATCTGAACAGGCAATTTCTGAGGTAACAGCAGAAACATTTTTTTTATCAGGGATCTTATGTTTAAAAAACCTATATTATAGGTAGTGGGCTGTTTTAGGGAATTTTTGATCAAATTATCCGTAGTAGCAATATTAATAATGTTGTGTTTATTCTGCGTAGTGCACTTAAAATAATTAATTTTCCGATTGTTTGCTTGGTGCTTTGATAAACTGAACGCATATACATGGTACTATATTGTGATGTTATGAGCCAGGGGAAAAAAGAACTACCCTACCCAGCATGCAACAGGAGTGACGAGCATGCGCGGTAGCCCGGTATAGGTTGTGTCGCCATGACGGCATCTTGTATGTTGTGATATGCACGCTCTGAAAGCAAACGTTAAGAACTCAGCCAACACTCCTGGTCTGCATTATTCATAAATAGACAGACAACACATATACTCCGCTGCTTCACAGGCCGCTAGATGTAGCCGGCAAAGTATTCCCATGCTAGCTAGCCGGTCTAGCAAGCACGCGTCATTCAGTCCAAAACGGCCCGATCTATCCACATCCAGAATTGTCTGGCGGTCGTAAGTGATCCCGGAGTGACCACGCTGTAAGCCAGCCATGAAATTTGCAGAATTGTCCGGTATTTTTGCCAAATGTTCCATCTTTACCAAGAGCCCCTCGACGCCGTGTGACGCCATCTTGTTAAGAAAAGGCGTTAACAAAATAAAAGCATGTAAACAACATACGCAAATGTGCGATAAAATAATTGTCGGCGTTAATAGATTGATGAGTTAACTCATAATTAACGCATTAATTTGCCCACCCCTAGTAACAACACAAATGTGACATGCTAAATAATAATGTGAAGATGCTGCTGCAGTGACAAGAGAAAGATGTTGGGTTCCATGTGGAGACAAATACTATTATCAGAAATCATTGAATAAGTAACATCAGGAGTGCTTCTCAGTAGGGAACAAGTCGGACGAGGGAGGAAAACGAGGCGAGAAGCCTTCCTTCAGAGGCGTGTTCAAATAAATTCACCTAAGCGCTATCTGCTTCAAGCTGTCCGCCTCCTCAGTGGCGGGTCAAAGAGGGCTCGTCTCCCGCTGCCCACCAGCATCATTCCCAAATCTTTACCAGCGGGACCGCCAGGTGTCAAGGTAGAGACAGACGAGCGTGGCTGGAAGTGCCAAGCGTGCCGTCAAGAGTCCAAGACACCGATTAATGACAGCGTGTCCGGGCATCGCGCTTTCTGCCTGACGGACCGCGTGCGGCGCGTCCGTACGCCGCCTGTCACTGGCTGCAACTCTCAAAGCCTTCCTTTTTGTGTTTCTGTCTGCTGCTGCGGGCTCAATAAGATGCCTCAATGTGCATTTTATGGAAAATAGTTCAAATGAACCAAATAATGTTCTGCTTGCCAAAACCTTTATTCTAATTCCTAACAAATGCACATCATCGACATTGAAATCTCACTTCAAACATGTGCTGCACGCATTAAGAATTTCCAGTGTTCACCACTACACAGATTACAACACTCACACGCCACAGCTCTCATGTTTCCTCTACATTAGAATAATTATGTGTAAGTTATCACACAACGCTCATGCTTAAAGGCCGTTGCTATAGTTATTGTCAATTGTGCTGGAGTTGTACTTTTCTATCTGTGCAAAGGGACAACTTGCAATGCAAGATTGAGAGTCGTCTCGTATCAGAGTTTATGTCCAGAACAGAGTACCGTGACGCAGACAAAGCAGAGACAAGGTGATATCACGAGTGTCAGCACATTTGCATTTCTGAATAAACATAAATTGTGTCCAACTGGGTCTGCCGAAATCCCCCACCACCCCCCGCCTCAGTGATGTAACCACGGACCTCCCAAATAAATAGAGGAGCACGTGGGACTGGACCTTAGAACGTAGGTTTGACTTGTAACTAAGAATACAGCCCAAAACTTCTCTCCTTATTGAGCTAAATTTAACTCCGTCTCTGCAGGATTCCTTGCTTCTTGTCTGTTTAATAGACGTCGTAAGTGTTTGAACCTGACATCTATTGAGGCAGAAACTACGCCGGCCAATTTAAAGTTCCAGGCACTCCATGTGGGCTGAATTTGAACCATTTATATTACAATAAACGATTAATCAAAGCAAAATAATGGAAATCGAAACAAATTAATTGATTATTAGCTATGTTACGTTAGGCAATGGCCAATAAATGTTTGTTCTGAGAATAACGTTTAATGTCGCTGACCACCACAACATGCTAGCGTAGAGGTGTCAAAGTGGTTTCCACTGAGGGCCACGTGGCAATTATGTTTGGCCCCTAAGGCCCGCTTCTAATGGAATACTATTTTTACACCATTTTTTCATGCATTTGTTAGCAGATTTTTTTAATCTAAAATGTAAAAGAAAAAATATATAGTAAGTTGCATTAATTTTAACCCCAAAATGTAGTATATATTACTGCCGATGAAAAAATAGCTGTTTTTATGGTTAAAAAAAAAAAGGCAGCTCAAAATTTCAAATTTGTTTTTTACTGTAAATAAAAAAAAATGCAATTTTACAGTATAATTTGGGCACGCGAGCTGCTAGTTTGTTTTTAGTGCAAATCAACGAGTGTAGATTTTTGGGTGTATTACGTAAATGCCAAAACAACACCACAGTTTATTACAGTAAAAAAAGTTGTTTTTTTTATTTAGAGAAAAGTGCTGTAAAAACCACAGTAAAGTTCACAATTTCAGCATGAAATCTATTGCTACTTTTACATTGCACAATTTCATGATAACTCGCTTTGAAATCATCCATCCATCCATTTTCTATTTATTTATATTTAAAAAATAGAATGATAATATAATTTTGAATACTGTATTTCCTTGAATTGCCGCCGGGGCGCTAATTAATTTAAAGCCTCTTCTCAGCCCGGCGCTTACCAAAGGCATGCGGTAAATTCAGGCCTGCGCTTATAAATTTGAGTGTGATGTAAGGATACCATCATGAAAAGCACATTTAATAAAAAAAACGTTATTATGGTCTTACCTTCACTTATAAATGAAGTCCATGCGCAGCTCCTTCTGATCAAAAGCATCGATAACTTGTTTATAGAAGTCTTCCTTATCTTTCTTCAGTTTTAAAAGTCTCTCTGTCTCGATGGAGATCTTCCTTTATTACCTTCTGCTTCGATTGAAAGTCCAGTTTAGAAAACGGTTTTATTTTAGATATGTAATCCTCCATGTTAAAAGTGCAAGCGAGAGGAAAAAATAAACGATCGCTGCTTGTTGTCACTTCTTCTGCAACCGAGTAGTCGCAAGAAGGATCACCAGCGCCCTCTACCACCAGGAGGCGGGAGTCATTTAATGACTCATATTTGACACACGCAGCTACGGTATATTAATAAAACATAGCTGCTTACTGTTCTTTTTAGCATATTCAATAGCTTGGACCTTAAATCCTACTGAATAGCTCTTAATCTTCTTCCCTTTATGCGATTTCAAATGATTGAAATCAGCCTCCTCCATTTTGAAAATGATGACAGCTGAAGTGTCACTCGTGACGTGACGAGTTTGACCCGGTGGAAATTCTAGACATGCGCTAATAAAAATATTATTTTGCGAAACGAGTTTGACCCAGCGGTAATTCTAGGCAGGCGCATACTATATACCCGGCGGCAATTCAAGGAAATACGGTATACAGTACAGGCCAAAAGTTTGGACACACCTTCTCATTCATGTGTTCATTTTTTTTATTTTCATTTACATTGTAGATAGTCCCTTAAATCCTACCGAATATTTCTTAATCTTCTTCCCTTTATGCGATTTCAAATGATTGAAATTAGCCTCCTCCATTTTGAAAATGATGACAGGTGAAGTGTCACTCGTGACGTGACGAGTTTGACCTGGTGGATATTCTAGGCATATGCTAATTATTCTGCGAAACGAGTTCTAGACATGCGCTAAGAAAAATAATATTTTGCAAAACAGCGTTATTCTTTAGCCAGCGGTAATGTTAAGCATGCGCTAATTATTTTGCGCATGCAGTAATTCTAGGCAGGCGCATACTATATACCCGGCGGCAATTCAAGGAAATACGGTAATTAGATAATATTAAGTTGACATAAATTGCGATTAAATGGAGTGCATATATTTTTGTTCTCCCAAAACAGAAAGAAAGAATACATTTAGTAAGAAAAGTCACACTACTTTATTGATACATATTATTTCCAGGGCCAAATAAAAGGAAGTGGCGGGCCACTTCTGGCCCCCGGGCCTTGAGTTTGACACCCGTGTGCTAGAATAACGGTACAAGATATATCGATTAATAATTGATGTGTGCGAAGGTGTTAGCATCTTTGTGTTGCCTTCTGGAACATTCTGTTGCACTTCCCACGTATCAGTTGTTTGCGTGTGTGTGTGTGTATGTGTGTGTGTGGACACGAGGGTACCGCTGCACGTGAAGGCAGCACCAAATCAAACAAGCATGAGAAGAGTTGAGTTTGAGCCGAGGAGACGGAAGTGGGACATGCACTGTGTGTGTGTGTGTGTGTGTTTGTTCTTGTATTTTTAGCCTTCTTGAGACATGAAGAAGGAAAAGTATCTTCCATATGAGGAGGTGTGAAGAAGTGATGACATAAATCATGGTCCCATTAACATTGCATCTAATAAACAATGTCTCATTTGCACCCCTGCTGGTCAAAATGAGGGTGGTCCCAAAAAAAGAGGGATTTTTCAAACAGACTTTGTGTCGCTTTTAAAAGTGCTCCCCCTCTGGTCAACATATGAAATAACAAGTGTGTAAGAAATTGAAACAATAACAATAAAAAAAATGAATACATATGTAGATAGAGACTTACTTTAATAACTTGAAGTAAATAATGAAGATTAAGAAAAAATTACAAACTATTTAAAAAATAAACAAAATAACTAAAAGCAGTCTTTTTCTCACAATGTGTCAACTTTTTTTTTTAATAAAATCGGGAACAATTTCCTGTTTCTGTAATATTGCATCATTTTATCGGAACATTTATTAATTTTTATGTTAAATTATTACTTTCTAATGGATACTATTCATATAAAATTCTGACCTTTAACCCAATAATGCCAATGTTTTTGTTGTTCTTGTAAAAGAGTGACAATTTTTGGAGAAAACTTCTGACTTTTTTCATAATTTTGCCAAGTAAAATTCCGATTATCCATCCATCCATCCATTTTCTTCCGCTTATTCCCTTTTTTGGGGTTGCGGGGGGGCGCTGGCGCCTATCTCAGCTACAATCGGGCGGAAGGCGGGGTACCCCCTGGACAAGTCGCCACCTCATCAAAGAAAATTAATAAATATATATGTACGTAGAGACATATTGTGATACGGCTTTTTTTTGGAGGTCTCAAGAAGGTAGCAAAAACAAGTGTGTGTGTGTGTGTGTACACTCTTCGGCACATCCCAGAACCCAGACCTCAGCCGAACATCACATGGCAGACAGGAACGTCAAGTGTGAAACAAGTGTACCACGTGACTGTGGACCGGCACCACGGTCCAGAACACACACACACACACACACACACACACACACACACACACACACACACACACACACACACACACACACACACACACACACACCAAGCCGGAACCGAGACCTCGCGGTTTTCCTTTTGCGGTGAATTAAAACGGTAAATAAAATAAAGTAAAAAAAATAAACCATATTGGTCACTGCGATGACGGTGCATGCGCGGCGATATTGTGAGCGCGCGCTGGGGGCGTAGCGCATGTGAAGAAAATAAAATAAATAAATTAATTAAATAAATAAATAAATAAACGTCAAGGCTGTAAAAAAAAAAAAAACAACAACAACAAGAGAAGAGAAAACTCACATTGCGTCGGCGGGAAGCAGCAGGCGGCTGTCTGCCATCATGTCGGGCAGGAAGTCCACACCGTAAGAGGAAGTCATGGCGCACCGCGGTGGTCCCGGGGACAGGTGCGGGGAGGAGAGCACCCGACACACACTGGCTTTCTCCGCGGGGAAAGAAACACTTTCACATTCTCCTCTCTTCTCCTTCCTCGCAACTCCGCCTCGCTGTCTCCCTCTGCGAGGACGACGCTCCTCCGGTCCGGGCGGAAGTGATTTCCTCTGTGGGGGCGTGTCTCCGCCGCCACTTAGTCTCACATAGGGTCCGCCTACCATCATCACAGGCCACGCCCCTCTATTAACACAGCTTCCCCATCAGAGATTGCCTTACTTGCCCACCTTGAGACCTCAGAATTAGGGATATATATATATATGTGTATATATATATATATATATATATATATATATATATATATATATATATATATATACACACACACACACACACACACACCGTATTTCGTTGAATTGCCGCCGGGTATATAGTATGCGCCTGCCCTGGGTCAAACTCGCTTCGCAAAATAATTTGCGCCTGCTTAGTATTACCGCCTGGTCAAACTCGTCACACTTCCCCTGTCATCATTTTCCAAATGGAGGAGGCTGATTTCAATACCGGTCATTTGAAATCGCATAAAGGGAGGAAGATTACGAGCTATTCAGTGGGATTTAAGGTCCAAGCTTACATCAAACTCAAATGTTTTACTGCATGCCTTTGGTAAGTGCCGGAGTGAGAAGAGGTTTTAAAATAATTAGCACATGCTTACTTTTACCGCATGCCTTTGGTAAGCGCAGGGGTGGGAAGAGGTTTTAAATTCAAGGAAATACGATATATATATATATATATATATAATAAAAATATATATATATATATGAGTGTGAATGTTGTCTGTCTATCTGTGTTGGCCCCGCTATGAGGTGGCGACTTGTCCAGGGTGTACGCCGCCTTCCGCCCGAATGCAGCTGAAATAGGCTCCAGCAACCCACCGGGACCCCGAACGGGACGAGCAGTAGAAAATGGATGGATGGATGGATATATACACATATATAAAAGAAGGATAGGGATGATGTTCGTTAAGAAATTATGGATGTCGATGCCATTAGCAAATCCTCTTATCAAACCGATTCCTTATCGAATCCAGAGGGATTGTTGTGTGTGCACTGAGTTCCAAAAGCCATAGAAGTTATGTAGGATAGGATAGGATAGGTCTTCAACTTTGTTTTCAGCACAAACCCGTCCAGGATGAGACAAACAAACAGTGTGCAGGGTTACAGAACAGGAACGCTGATGGGTCGACACAAAAAAAATGGGGAAAAAGGTCAACGATAGGGAAGGATGAGTAAAAAAATACAATTTAAATTGTAATCCAGTCTGGAGTGGGAAAAAACCTCCATAGTAAAGGACATAAACATATTACAATGTACATCCCGAGATATTGAGCAAGAAGGGGGGGGGGGGGGGGGGGGGGAGTGAGGGGCCATGGTGGCAGGCTGCAGCTCTCAGGCACTGCCCATCCTTCCATCAACTTTATGGGATTTGTGTCGAGGGTGTTGGATTTGTGACCGGGCCGGCACGCTGTTTATATGGAGGGAACGCGGACGCGACTGAGGACAGCATGCGGACGTTAAAGGGGAGAAATTCGTAAAATGGTTGCCCTGGGAGATTTTCGGGCGGGGGCACTGAAATTCGAGACGCTCCCGGGAAAATCGGGAGTTTTGGCAAGTATGAAGATTGCCAACATGGTTTGTTTTTTTGTCCACTTGGGATCCTCGGCGACTTGTCCAGGGTGTACGCCGCCTTCCGCCCGAATGCAGCTGAGATAGGCTCCAGTGACCCCCCCGCGACAAGTGGTAAAAAAATGGATGGATGGGATCCTGTGCAGGAACACAAGTCTTCCAGGTTGGCCCACTTCTCCCTCGGTGGGGGGGCACTCTAGTCCTATAATGAGCTAGGCTCCTCCTGGAAGACTATCTGGGTCAGGGAAGAAAAAGAGGATGCATGGGGGAGTGGGATGCTGGAGTATTCTGGTCCTGCCTCTACATAACCCGAGCAAATTCCGCCAGTATTATGATAAGTTATATGTCACGCCCACAGCCGCTCATCTCCTGCACGCGTTACTCCGGCGGCAGCAAGCAGCTGCAATCAATCAGCAATCAGCGCACCTGTCGTTGATAATTTTCCTGGCCTTTTTAAGCTTGTGCAGACCTGCGTTCCGGGCCAGAACGTAGTCTTCTGTTCGTGTACAGTAAGCCGTCTTCCCGTATTCCCTCTGCTTCCTCGGCTGCCGCTTTGGATCTCGACTTTCCGCCTGGACACGGAACTTTGACGCTTTGCTACAGCCCCTACTTTCTGCCTGCTCACGGAACCTCCAAGCTTTGCCTTATACCTCTTGATCCTCCGCCTGTCACTCAACACTACAGGTAAAAATCACCGGCTAATCACCACACACACACACACACACATACTTTGGATTCGTCACACTCCATTCCCCTAGTTTAGTTATACTATAGTTTGTTATTTTTTATATATATATATATATATATATATATATATATATATATATATATATATATATATATATATATATATACTGTAAAGAAAAAAAAAATTATATATATATATATAT
Organism: Nerophis ophidion; assembly: GCF_033978795.1. Taxonomy (NCBI): domain Eukaryota; kingdom Metazoa; phylum Chordata; class Actinopteri; order Syngnathiformes; family Syngnathidae; genus Nerophis; species Nerophis ophidion. The sequence continues at coordinate 57,544,011 of NC_084620.1, forward strand.
ATATATATGTATACAAAACATAGTATCATAATGCACCCTTGTTGTCTGTGCCGTCTACTCCCCTCGTACACAACAATAGACTTTTTTATCCAACAATGGGGGAAATTATGTGGTGGCAGAGTAGATTTAAAAAATCCATTAAAACAAAGTATTATAAGCAGCACAAAATTCGCAATCACAGCGGTTTGAACCCATCCATCCATCCATTTCCTACCGTTTGTCCCTTACGATGTCGTAGGGGGTGCCGGAGCCTATCTCAGCTCCACATGGGCAGAAAAGGTAAAAAAAAAAAAAAAAAGACACATGAAGACAAGAGAGAAACATGAAAGAAAATAAAGAAGAACCTGCTAGTGAAAGCATGTCCACCGGCTGAAACATTTGACGAAGAAACAATCCCTCAAGCGGCGCTCAAAGTGTACTCTGCCAAACTGCCTCTGGGTAATGGTACAATTTGTACAATTTTCAATGCCAACAAAGCAAGCATGCCTGATAGAACATGCTCAAATGTAAAGTAAGACTCCACTTTTCCAAATGGCGCTAGCTAGATGCTAATTTACACAGGCTTCGCCATATATATATATAATATATATACATATATATATATATATGCCACCGATGAGCATGACTGATTTTCCTGGCGAGTTCAACGCCTCAAACTAAAACGGTGATGCACGTAACAATAAAACAGCTGGTGATAAGTGCAATACTTACAGTATATACACTTTGAAGGGCGCAACATTAAACTCGACCGGCGCGCTTAACTTAAAGGAAAAGAGGACTGCTGCCATCTTGCATGCAAAGACTTGCATATGAGACTCAGAAATGTGATTCATATAAACCAAGATGTAACAACTAGATAGTATTGTACGGTATACCGGTACTAGTTTATTACCGGTATAGTAATGAATCATATTCGGTACTATACCACCTCTAAAAAGAACCCCCCCCTGCCTTTTTTTTTTAAACAGGTATGACGGCGCGTCGTAGTCTACAGTGTTCCAGGTACTTCTAAATCACTAATTTCGGACTCTGTGGCGACAAATAAAGTAAGTTTCTTACAAGTACTATTATCCCTGGAGGATGAGGAATAGTTAAACATGCTTCACTACACAGCGTAGGAGGATACAATAGCTCACCGGCGTCATTATGTAAACAAATGACATGGGTGGATCTACACCTGACATCCACTGTAATGATACCAAGTACAAGAATGTATCTAATCGATACTACTATGATTACATTGATATTTGTTATCGACACAAAATCTTCTTTTTTTAAAATTTCATATTATGTTTATGAAGTTAGTAAATACGTCCCTGGACACATGAGGACTTTGAATATGAATAATAAATTATCCTGTAACTACTTGGTATCAGATCGATACCTAAATGTGTGGTATCATCCAAAACTATTGTCAAGTATCAAAGAAGAAACGAATAAGTGATTATTACATTTTAACAGAAGTGTAGATAGAACATGTTAAAAGAAAAAATAAGCAGATATTAATAGTAAATGAAGAAATAGATGAATAAACGCTTTTTACAGTTTGTCCCTCGTATTGTGTAGAAAATAATAGGTGTATAAATGACACAATATGTTACTGCCGACTAATTAGGAGTCTTTGTTTGTTTATTTACTACTAAAAGACAAGTTGTCTAGTATGTTCAACATTTTATTTAAGGACTAAATGACAATAATAAACATATGTTTCATCTACACTAACATTTTTGTCACAATACAGACAATAATGACATTTTTTGTGGCCCCTTTTATTTAGAAAAGTATGGTAATAATTACTAATAATAATATTGGTATGGGGACAACCCTAAAGAGCAGCGGGCTTTGTTCGTCTAAAAGCTTCCAGGAAGCCAATGGACAGAAAAAGTTTCTGCTTACCCCCAAATCCTCCACATGACACCTCCACTCCGGACAGGCTAACTCCCTCCAACCTCCGAAGACAAAGCTACGAACAATGTGAGACCGGGCTTTCTGCTCCGCTGCTCCCAGTCTGTGGAACGCACTCCCTGACCACCTGAGTGTGCCACGGACTGTGAATGCTTTTAAAAAAGGCTTAAAAACCCTTCCTTTTAAAAAAATATATATATATTTTTTTTTTTAGATATACGCGTGCTAGTTCTAGCTATTCGGCTGTTCTAGCTACTAAAATACAAGTTGTCTAGTATGTTCAACATTTTATTCAGGGACTAAATGACAATGATAAACATATGTTTCATGTACACTAACATTTTTTGTTCCAATAGAGACAATAATGACATTTTTTGTGGCCCCCTTTATTTAGAAAAGTATGGTAATACTTACTACTAATAATATTGGTATGGGGACAACCCTAAAGAGCAGCGGGCTTTGTTCGTCTAAAAGCTTCCAGGAAGCCAATGGACAGAAAAAGTTTCTGCTTACTCCCAAATCCTCCACATGACACCTCCACTCCGGACAGGCTAACCCCCTCCAACCTCCGAAGACAAAGCTACGAATAATGGGAGACCGGGCTATCTGCACCGCCGTTCCCAGTCTGTGGAACGCACTCCCTGACCACCTGAGTGCGCCACAGACTGTGAATGCTTTTAAAAAAGGCTTAAAAACCCTTCCTTTTAAAAAAGTCTATCTCTTTTTTTTTTAGATATATGCATACTAGTTCTAGCTATTCGGCTGTTCTAGCTACTAAAAGACAAGTTGTCTAGTATGTTCAACATTTTATTTAAGGACTAAATGACATGTACACTAACATGTTTTTGTTCCAATAAAGACAATAATGACATTTTTAGTGCTCCCCTTTATTAAGAAAAGTATCAAAAAGTGTCAAAATAAATTTTTGGTACCAGTACCGGTACCAAAAGACTGGTATCGGGACAATCCTACAACTGGACAAGGGCAAAGTTATCATAATGGTACCAATATCCACATCCAGGTACCAGTATCGGTTCAAATGCGAAAGGTACCTATTTCTAGACGCCAAAAAAAAAAATGGAGTTTGCTTTTCCACAAGCGAGTGTGCGGCCACGTCATGTCTGAAGGGTTGTTGTCACAAATAATCTCCCCATTTGCTTCCTCCCCGCCAAACAAATCCTTCCCTCCTGTTTGCTCCGCTCTCGAATCCGTCAAACGCCGGCAATTTTGGACGCCGCCACCTGAAACGCGGCGAGAGAAAGGTGAAGCCGTTTTAATATGCAATTAGCGTGGCGGCGCGTTAATCCGGCGTGAAATATGAGCCTCTGTCGACATGTTTGGGGAAATAATCGGGGAGGGAAAGAAAAAAAAGCGGTAACGAGCGTGTTTAGATTCGCTGACAACATTGCATATTACTGCCATGTTCCACGTATTGTGAGTGTTCTGCATCAAGTCACTGGAAAATACACTGATTTGGGATAAAGGATTGTGTTGTGTTCAAGGACCGTGGGATGATTTGTTGGGGGAAATGCCAACGCAGACTTGAGCATCATACTGCCCTCCAGTGGCTTACAACTAAACTCCATCTCAAGCAGGACAAACAGCTTGATGAGTTTGCAAAGTACACAAATAAGATGACACTTTTGAAAGAAAGACAGCGCTGTTCCAAACGTGTCCACTGGATGTCGCTATAGCAACTCTTTGCACGCCTTGACACTGACTTCAGAAGGGGTGGAGCTACGTGGTGTTTGGACACCACGTAGTTACGCTGCTGATAGGTCGTAATTAATCTAACGTGAGACTCAAAGTGCTAGCTAGGCATGTTGCCTTTCTCCAAGAAAAATGCGCTGTGCTTGCGTTATTTTAGTCTGTTCAAAACGCGAAAAGTGTAACAGTTTCTTCGGTGTTCCTCGAAAAGGGCAAACGAGGGCAAGATTTTACAAAAAAAAACACCAAGAAAAATGTTGTGCGCTCCAGTTCAACGGATGATGTAAGTATATATGTAGTATCTAGTAACATATGTAATAACATTAAATATCAACATGATATAAGTACATATTTAGTATATAGTAACATTCATAATAACATGTAATATATACATGATGTAAGTATATATGTCATGCAGTAACATTCATAATAACATGTAATATATACATGATGTAAGTATATATGTCATGTAGTAACATTCATAATAACATGTACATGATATAAGTACATATGTAGTATCTACTTACATTCATAATAACATGTAATATATACATGATGTAAGTATATATGTCATGTAGTAACATTCATAACAACATGTAAATATACATGATGTAAGTATATATGTAGTATCTAGTAACATTCATAATAACATGTAATATATACATGATGTAAGTATATATGTAATATCTAGTAACATTCATAATAACATGTAATATATACATGATGTAAGTATATATGTAGTATCTATTAACATTCATAATAACATGTAAAATATACATGATGTAAGTATATATGTCATGTAGTAACATTGATAATAACATGTAATATATACATGATGTAAGTATATATGTAGTATCTAGTAACATTCATAATAACATGTGATATATACATGATGTAAGTATATATGTAGTATCTAGTAACATTGATAGGGACGGTGAGTATACATGTCATGTAGTAACATCATAATAACATGTAATATATACATGATGTAAGTATATATGTAATATCTATTAACATTCATAATAACATGTAATATATACATGATGTAAGTATACATGTAATAACTATTAACATTCATAATAACATGTAATATATACATGATGTAAGTATACATGTAATATTTATTAACATTCATAACAACATGTAATATATACATGATGTAAGTATACATGTAATATTTATTAACATTCATAACAACATGTAATATATACATGATGTAAGTATATATGCAGGTGCCTCAACAACAAATGTATCACTTAGAAGCCAGCAAGGGGGCGGAGTCAAAGATGAGGGAGCGAGAATCTAAATATGGCCTGTTCGCACCTTAATATTTAAGCACTCGTGAATAATTTAGGGCAGCAAAAAGCAGCATTTGAGCCCAAGTGGGCGAGCGTTTCCTGAGTGGGCGGAGTCAGGAGACAGGATAATGGAGGCGGGGGCAGAGGGGGATCCTTTTAGTACGAAGTGAACAAACAAAGACTCCTAATTAGTCTGCAGTAACATATTGTGTCATTTATACACCTATTATTTTATACACATTATGAGGGACAAACTGTAAAAATGGATTATTATTCTACTTGTTCATTTACTGTTAATATCTGATTATTTTCTCTTTTAACATGTTGTATCTACACTTCTAGGTACAGGATCATACAATAAAATATAATAGCTAATAAACCAATAGTGATATAGTTAAGAAATACTGATATAAAGGGTAGGTGTCCCGCTGTTTCCTGTTTGAACATGTTCTATCTACACTTCTGTTAAAATGTAATAATCACTTATTCTTCTCTTCTTTGATACTTGACATTAGTTTTGGATGATACCACACATTTACAGTAGTTACAGGATCATACATTTGTCATGTTCAAAGTCCTCATGTGTCCAGGGACATATTTACTGACTTTATAACTATATAATATGAATTTAAAAAAGAAAGATTTTGTGACTATAAAAAATATAGATATAATAGTGTCAACTAGATATGCTCTTGTACCTGGTATCATTACAGTGGATGGGGTTTGTTTACATTTTGACGCCGGTGAGAGCATGTTTAGCTATTCCTCCTCCTCCAGTGATAATGCCACTTGTAAGAAACAGAATTTTTTGTTGCCATGTAGCCCTCTTCCTGAGTGTGTTTCAGTGTTGTACCTTCACCATTATCTTGACTTTTTTACACCAAAATGCGTCCATTCTCCCTTTTCTGTCTACACGCCGTGTCTGCTTGTAAGTACTCTGTGTGTGTGCGCTGCCCAACATGCTCCTAAAAACCAGCAATGTCATCACGTGACGACGAACTGGTACTTTTCAAACATGTATAGTACCGTTTTAGTAATGCGATACTATACTAGTACCGCGATACTACACACACACCCACACACACACACCCACACACACACACACACAGATGTGGCGTCAAAAGTCGTTAGCATAGCAACACCTCACCTCCCAGGTGAGCAGGAACATCTCTCATGGAGCCAAATGGAGCACATAATGGAATGTTCCATCTTTACATGTATCACAATGAGGACCCCCCCCCCCCCCCCCCCCAGCCCCCCGAGCTCCTCCTGGCTGTAATGTGATTTCATCTCTCCATGCAAATGGGAGGGGTGGGCCGGGGTGGGATGGGGTGGGGGTCTCTCGCTGCTCCACCTGCGGCGCATCGGCGCGCTCCAACTGTAATTGGCCGCCGCCGCCAGAGAGAGACCCTCCATTCATCACGACCCCCCCCAATCCCCCACCCCACCCCAACCCCGCATCCGTCCTTCTGTCCCTTCGTCGCCAAACTCGGACCAATCTCTCCGGCACTTTCCAATCCCCCCCCCCCCCCCCGCTGATCCTTTTCCTCATTAAAGTGGGAACCGGGCAGAGGCGGTCACTGCCTCTCATTTATTTTCATTTGAAAGCGGTGCAGCTCCACTGATCCTCAGGGGAGGGGTGGGGTGTGTGTGTGGGGGTGTGGGGGGGCACAGAAGAGCCAACATTCTGATAACAACACACACACACACATAAAGGGGGGTCGTGTAGAACCCTCGCCGGCAAAAAGATGCACCTTCACGCCTATTTCAATTTATTTCATGCACCTGCAAGTGCCCCTCACCCCTCGTACCGTTCACCCCCCCTAGTCCCCACGACTGTTAATGGTATGATTGCATGTATCGACCTGTGCAAACCCCCCCCACACTTCCTGTAGGTATGTGTCCATGCATGGTATTAGTGACCACCGGATTGAAAAGGAGGCGGGGCAGAGTAAACGGTTGCAGCGAAGGCTCGCTTCTTTCAATGGCTGCTTTAACAGGCCTTGGAGCGGGGGGGGGACGAGGGTCGATTTAACAACCGAGGGCGGGGCAGATGGCTTTAAACCAACAGGCGTATCAGCAGAAGAGTAAAAGGCTAATATTCCCCGCCCCATTAGATAGGAACACTGTGGGGCCGCGCGGGGGGGCGGGGCGGGGGCGGGCTGGGGGAAGTGATCCCTGTTCAAGCACCAAAACCCCAATTTCCATATTTTGGCTGCGCAGCGGGCCGTGAACTCGCCACTTAATGGTCCTCACGGGCGCGCCGCTAAAGACTCAACCACTGGAACCACACAGACCAAAAACAAGACTGAGACCACGACCGGGACTCTAAAGAGCGAGGCGTGAAATAGGACCCTATAGTAGGGTTATTCAAAAACGACAAAGTCGAGTCGAGGAAATCAGAACACTTAACTTAGGTTAAGTTCAAATTAAAGTAGCAAGGATAGTCACACACACTCACTAGGTGTGGCGAAATTATTCGCTGCATTTAACCCATCCAGGGGAGCAGTGAGCAGCAGCGGTGGCCGCGCCCGGGAATCATTTTTGGTGATTTAACCCCCAATCCCCAGCCTTGATGCTGAGTGCCAAGCAGGGAGGTAATGGCTCCCATTTTTATAGTCTTTGGTACGACTCGGCCGGAGTTTGAACTCACAACCTACCAGAGGTGGGCAGAGTAGCCAGAAATTGTACTCAAGTAAGAGTACTGTTACTTTAGAGATTTATTACTCAAGTAAAAGTAAGGAGTAGTCACCCAAATATTTACTTGAGTAAAAGTAAAAAGTATGTTGTGAAAAAACTACTCAAGTACTGAGTAACCTGTTTGTTTAATGATTACGGCAACAAATAATGCACAAAAACATAAAAATAGCAACAAGCAAATTCAGAGCTAGGAATATGTCTTAGCAACTAAAACAATAATATATATTAAATAATAGTACATCAAAATAAAAAAAAATTAAGGCACATTGAGCCACAATAACTTAACAGCACCGTAGGCTCAGTAGGCATTGATTGATTGATTGATTGATTGATTGATTGAAACTTGTATTAGTAGATTGCACAGTACAGTACTTATTCTGTACAATTGACAACTAAATGGTAACACCCCAATAAGTTTTTCAACGTTAATCAATTACTTAATAAATCACTAAGTCGAGGTGATCTACCTCATATATACATACACACACATATCTCATATATATATATATATATATATATATATATATATATATATATATATATATATATATATATATATATCTTTATATCTTTATATATACAGTATATAATTTATATTTATTCATTTTGCCGTTTTCGTTGACATGTTAAAGGTGTTTTAATGAATATACATGCATGTTTAACATATAGATTCCTATCTTTCATGAAGACAAGAATATAAGTTGGTGTATTACCTGATTCTGATGACTTGCATTGATTGGAATCAGACAGTATAGTGCTGATAACATCCACTTTTTCAAATGGAGGAGAAAAAAAGTTCCTCTTTTCTGTCTAATACCACATGGAAGTCGTTGGTTTTTGGCATCTTATTTGTCCAGCTTCCATATTCGTTTTTATACACTTTACAAGAAATACATTGGCGGCAAACTCCTAACTTGCTTGCTTGTTTGCACTGGCTTTCGAAGACTCTTATTTTGTTAGCGCAGGCGCAATGGAGCGGCGCTTTTATTGTGAAGACAGGAACTGTGTGATCAATCTTTAGGCTTTTGATGGGAAGTACGGTTGAAATAAAAAGTGTCTTTTTTCCTTTACACTTTTGATTGATTGGTTGAAACTTTTATTAGTAGATTGCACAGTACAGTACATATTTCGTACAATTGACCACTAAATGGTAACACCCCAATAAGTTTTTCAATTTGTTTAAGTCGGGTTCTACGTGTGAAGGTCACGTGACCGCCTGGCTCTGTTTGATTGGTCCAATGTCACCAGTGACTGCATTTGATTGGTGAAACGCAAGCATGCGTATTGCGTAGTTCCTACTTTAAAAAAACAAAACGAACATTAACAGATCGATAAAAAAAAGTAGCGAGTAGCGAGCTGAATGTAAATAAACGGAGCGGAGTAAAAGTAGCGTTTCTTTTCTATAAATATACTCAAGTAAAAGTACTAGTATGTTGCATTAAAACTACTCTTAGAAGTACAATTTATCCCAAAAGTTACTCAAGTAGATGTAACGGAGTAAATGTAGCGCGTTACTACCCACCTCTGCAACCTACCCATCTCAGGGCGGACACTCTAACCCAGGGGTGTCAAACTCATTTAACCCCAGGGGCCACAAAAAGGAAAATATAGTCCCAAGTGGGCCACACTGGTAAAATCACGGCATGATAACTTAAAAATAACAACAACTTCGGATTGTTTTCTTTGTTTAAGACAAATACAACAAGTACAATCTGAAAACATACAAATCATAATGTTTTTTGTTTTTTCCACACTTACATGTTGCTGTTCTTCATTTGTCGTGATTTATCATTTCTGAATAAATGATGTGATAATGTTCATCGGTCAAATAGGTGTAAGTCTGGCAGAGTTTTAAAATGCTCTTATTGGTGTAAAATTTCAATCTATCAGAAGATGCAATAAATAGTCATATCGGTCCCCTAGAGGGGGGGGGGGGGGGGGTTGCCCACATCTGAGGTCCTCTCCAAGGTTTCTCATAGTCAGCATTGTCACTGGCGTCCCACTGGATGTGAATTCTCCCTGCCCACTGGGTGTGAGTTTTCCTTGCCCTTTTGTGGGTTCTTCCGAGGATGTTGTAGTCGTAATGATTTGTGCAGTCCTTTGAGACATTTGTGATTTGGGGCTATATAAATAAACATTGATTGATTGATTGATTGATTGAAAATCCAATTACATGATGTTGTTAATGCAATTTCCTCATTTTCCTCAACTGGTGTACTAGCTTTTAATTCTGTACACATGTAGCATCGTTTACAACAAAACTTGTGAATTTGGACTCATTTCATGAATCCCACATGAAGTTGGAAGGGGAAACATTTACAAACCCCGTTTCCATAAGAGTTGGGAAATTGTGTTCGATGTAAATATAAACAGAATACAAAGATTTGCAAATCCTTTTCAAGCCATATTCAGTTGAATATGCTACAAAGACAACATATTTGATGTTCAAACTCATAAACTCTATTTTATTTTTGCAAATAATAATCAAATTAGAATTTCATGGCTGCAACACGTGCCAAAGTAGTTGGGAAAGGGCATGTTCACCACTGTGCTACATCACCTTTTCTTTTAACAACACTCAATAAACGTTTGGGAACTGAAGAAAACTAATTGTTGAAGTTTTGAAAGTGGAATTCTTTCCCATTCTTGTTTTATGTAGAGCTTCAGTCCTTCAACAGTCCGGGGTCTCCGCTGTCGTATTTTACGCTTCATAATGCGCCACACATTTTCCATGGGAGACAGGTCTGGACTGCAGGCGGGTCAGGAAAGTACCCGCACTCTTTTCTTACGAAGCCACGCTGTTGTAACACGTGCTGAATGTGGCTTGGCATTGTCTTGCTGAAATAAGCAGGGGCGTCCATGAAGAAGACGGTGCTTAGATGGCAGCATATGTTGTTCCAAAACCTGTATGTACCTTTCAGCATTAATGGTGCCTTCACAGATGTGTAAGTTACCCATGCCTTGGGCACTAATGCACCCCCATACCATCACACATGCTGGCTTTTCAACTTTGCGTCGATAACAGTCTGGATGGTTCGTTTCCCTTTTGGTCCGGATGACACAATGTCAAATATTTCCAAAAACAATTTGAAATGTGGACTTGTCAGACCACAGAACGCTTTTACACTTTGCATCAGTCCATCTTAGATGTTCTTGGGCCCAGAGAAGCTGGTGGCGTTTTTGGGTGTTGTTGATAAATGGCTTTCGCTTTGAGTAGTAGAGCTTTAACTTGCACTTACAGATGTAGCGACCAACTGTATTTAGTGACAGTGGTTTTATAAAGTGCTCCTGAGCAAATGTGGTGATATCCTTTAGAGATTGATGTCGGTTTTTGATACAGTGTCGCCTGAGGGATGGAAGGTCACGGTCATTCAATGTTGATTTCCGGCCATGCCGCTTACGTGGAGTGATTTCTCCAGATTCTCTGAACCTTTTGATGATATTATGGAGCGTAGATGTTGAAATCCCTCAATTTCTTGCAATTGCACTTTGAGAAAGGTTGTTCTTAAACTGTTTGACTATTTGCTCACGCAGTTGTGGACAAAGGGGTGTACCTCGCCCCATCCTTTCTTGTGAAAGACTGAGCATTTTTTTTGGGAAGCTGTTTTTATACCCAATCATGGCACCCACCTGTTCCCAATTAGCCTGCACACCTGGTGGGATGTTCCAAATAAGTGTTTGATGAGCATTCCTCAACTTTATCAGTATTTATTGCCACCTTTCCCAACTTCTTTGTCACGTTAATGATTATTTGCAAAAAAAAAAACAAGTTTATGAGTTTGAACATCAAATATGTTGTCTTTGTAGCATATTCAACTGAATATGGCTTGAAAAGGATTTGCAAATCATTGTATTCTGTTTATATTTACATCAAACGCAATTTCCCAACTCACATGGAAACAGGGTTTGTATTTGCCCAACTCTCTCTCTCTCTCTCTCTCTCTCTTGCAAATGACAAATGAAGTCGTCGACTCCGACAGGTTTTTATTTGTCACCTCGCGGCGGCCGTGCAGTCAATTACTGGCGGCACATGTCGATACAATTTGCTTAACGACCCCCAGCACGCCGCTCCTTGGTGCTCGCCCGCCCGTCTCCATCCTGGTCCACGGGAGGCAGCAGCAGGGGGTCTGTCGCCGGATGTGGCAAACAAGGCGGGATGGAAACATTTTGATGTTTATTTGTCTTTATTCCACGCTGAGGGATGTTGTTTGTGTCTTGTGAATTTCATGTTTTACTTTGAAATGTACAGTAACTCTCCTCTCTCCTGCCCTTCCTTGTCAGTCTGACGTCATCCCTGACCTGTCCCCCATGTCTCTTATAAGCCCACGCCTCCCTTTGTTCCTCCAGCCTCGTCTCGTCTTGCTATCCACATCCTGAATTTCCATTTTAGTACTTGGAATTTTTGTTAAGTTTTAAGTTTACTTTTAGCGTCTCTTTTTTGAGTGACCTTTTGTTAATTATCTCTGGAGATAAAAATAAGTGTAGAAGCTCCACAGGCCCTTGTTTTTCCCTCCTTTTGTTGTTTAAAGTTCATCGTCATATTCCTGGCTAGTGGACTTAGAGATAGACCGTTTTGTTTCCTCCTTTTCGGAGTGATTTTTCGGGTTTGTTGACCTTTTTCGCCTAGTTGTTGTTGTACTGCCCTGACTCGAGAGGTGAAAAGTGAACTTTTCAAAATAAAAGACTGCCGGATTAACCTCCACCTCTGCAACCGAGTTCTATTTCTGACCCAGGCCTGACTAAACCGGAGCAGACAGATGCTCCGGTATCATTGCAGTGGATGTCAGGTGTGGATCCACCAGAAGTGAATTATATTTATATAGCGCTTTTCTCTAGTGACTCAAAGCGCGTTTACATAGTGAAACCTAATATCTACATTGAAACCAGTGTGGGTGTCACTGGGAGCAGGTGGGCAACATGTCCGGCCCGAGGACACAACGGCAGTGACGAGGATGGCGGAAGTGGGGATCGAACCTGGAACCCTCAAGTTGCTGGCACGGCCATTCTACCAACCGAGCTATACCGCCCCCGTTTACATGGTGACGCCGGTGAGAAACGGTGTGTAGTGAAGCATGTTTAGCTGTTCCTCGTCCTCCAGTGATAATGTTACTTGTAAGAAACATACTTTATTTGTTGCCATGGCGACAAGGATTAGTGATTTAGAAGTAGCTAAAACGGCAGCATGGTGACAAAGACATCCACCTATCCCCCGGTGCATGTCTTTGGAGGTGGGAGGGGCCTATCCCCAAGTGCATGTCTTTGGAGGTGGGAGGGGCCTATCCCCAGGTGCATGTCTTTGGAGGCGGGAGGGGCCTATCCCCATGTCCATGTCTTTGGAGGTGGGAGGGGCCTATCCCCAGGTGCATGTCTTTGGAGGTGGGAGGGGCCTATCCCCAGGTGCATGTCTTTGGAGGTGGGAGGGGCCTATCCCCAGGTGCATGTCTTTGGAGGTGGGAGGGGCCTATCCCCAGATGCATGTCTTTGGAGGTGGGAGGGGCCTATCCCCAGGTGCATGTCTTTGGAGGTGGGAGGGGCCTATCCCCAGGTACATGTCTTTGGAGGTGGGAGGGGCCTATTCCCTGGTGCATGTCTTTGGAGGTGGGAGGGGCCTATCCCCAGATGCATGTCTTTGGAGGTGGGAGGGGCCTATCCCCAGGTGCATGTCTTTGGAGGTGGGAGGGGCCTATCCCCAAGTGCATGTCTTTGGAGGTGGGAGGGGCCTATCCCCAGGTGCATGTCTTTGGAGGCGGGAGGGGCCTATCCCCATGTCCATGTCTTTGGAGGTGGGAGGGGCCTATCCCCAGGTGCATGTCTTTGGAGGTGGGAGGGGCCTATCCCCAGGTGCATGTCTTTGGAGGTGGGAGGGGCCTATCCCCAGATGCATGTCTTTGGAGGTGGGAGGGGCCTATCCCCAGGTGCATGTCTTTGGAGGTGGGAGGGGCCTATCCCCAGGTACATGTCTTTGGAGGTGGGAGGGGCCTATTCCCTGGTGCATGTCTTTGGAGGTGGGAGGGGCCTATCCCCAGATGCATGTCTTTGGAGGTGGGAGGGGCCTATCCCCAGGTGCATGTCTTTGGAGGTGGGAGGGGCCTATCCCCGGGTGCATGTTTTTGGAGGTGGGAGGAGACCGGAGTACCTGATCCCGGGATTGAACTCAGAACTACTCAGGACCTTCGTATTGAGGCAGACGCACTATCCCCTCTCCCACCGTGCTGCTCACAATGTCATGCCCGTTAAATAAAAAATAAAAAATAATATACATAAATATATATATAATTTTTTAAAAAATGTTTTATTTAACGCAATGTCATGCCCGTTAAATTAAAAACAAGATATATTTTTAAAGACGGCTCCTTCCTTCATTCGTCTTTATTCTGCCATCATCCCAAACCGGAGCAGACGAAGGCAAAGTCGTGAAATAAAAATAAATAACAAAGGAAGCAAATTCAGCCTGAGTCGGTTGGCACGGAAAATGTCAAATCCTGCTCCGCTCGGTTGGACGCCCCCGTCCTCAAAGTCTAAGTCGCCGGGCTTTTATGTCCCTCCCCTGTTCAAACAAAAGGGTTCGGAGGCTTTGGTGGATTTCTGGAGCCAAATAAAAAAAGTCCAAATGGTGAAGACGGTAAACAGGAAACTCTGTATGCAAGGAGAAGTAGCGGCAGAAGAAGCCTGAATGACCGCGAGCGTCGCACTTTATGCCGCCATTAGCGTGTGTGCTGGCGGGCGGCGGGCGGGCGAGATGGCAAAATAAATCCCATTTTTATTCAGTGAAGGGGCTGAAGAGGCAGCGAATCAGTGACACCCAGGAAAAGAATACAAAGCATCCATATTCATGCACGTGTGGGCGGAATAAAACACAAATGCAAATGAGCTAAAGGGCAAACTGGGAGCGCCGGATGCAAATAAATATTTAAAATAAAGTACAACGCCGCCGCTGAGTTTGAGGCAACGAGGAGATCACAGAAGAAGAAGAAGAAGTGTCCACTCCGCTGTGGAGGGAACTTACATGGAAGCACTTTTAGCTCTCAGCCAGTCAAGAAGTCGTAACTTTGCAAGTCAACAATACATGATGATGATGTTTGTGGGCCTGCTTGACTCCAGCAGAACTTTGCAAGTCAACAATACATGATGAGGTTTGTGGGCCTGCTTGACTCCAGCAGAACTTTGCAAGTCTACTATACATGATGATGATGTTTGTGGGCCTGCTGGACTCCAGCAGAACTTTGCAAGTCAACAATTAATGATTATGATGTTTGTGGGCCTGCTGGACTCCAGCAGAACTTTGCAAGTCAACAATACATGATGATGATGTTTGTGGGCCTGCTGGACTCCAGCAGAACTTTGCAAGTAAACAATTAATGATTATGATGTTTGTGGGCCTGCTTGACTCCAGCAGAACTTTGCATGTAATAAAATGAATGATTATGATGTTTGTGGGCCTGCTGGACTCCAGCAGAACTTTGCAAGTAAACAATACATGATGATGATGTTTGTGGGCCTGCTTGACTCCAGCAGAACTTTGCAAGTAAACAATTAATGATTATGATGTTTGTGGGCCTGCTTGACTCCAGCAGAACTTTGCAAGTCTACTATACATGATGATGATGTTTGTGGGCCTGCTGGACTCCAGCAGAACTTTGCAAGTAAACAATTAATGATGATGATGTTTGTGGGCCTGCTTAACTCCAGCAGAACTTTGCAAGTAAACAATTAATGATTATGATGTTTGTTGGCCTGCTTGAGTCCAGCAGAACTTTGCAAGTCTACAATACATGATGAGGATGTTTGTGGGCCTGCTGAAGTCTAGCGGAAATGTGCAAGTAAACAACACATACTGATGATGTTTGTGGGCCTGCTTGACTCCAGCAGAACTTTGCAAGTCTACAATACATGATGATGATGTTTGTGGGCCTGCTGAAGTCTAATGGAAATTGGCAAATAATGTATTGTTGATTTGCAAATTTATGCTAGACTTCAACAGGCCCAGAAACATCATCATGCACTGTTGATTTGCAAGTCAACAAAACATGATGATGATGTTTGTGCTAAATTAAGGAACACAGGAAATAACGGCAGCTCTGCTAGTGCAATTTTTATGAGGCTTTTATTAAAGGTAAATTGAGCAAATTGGCTATTTCTGGCAATTTATTAAAGTGTGTATCAAACTGGTAGCCCTTGGCATTAATCAGTACCCCAGAAGTAGCTCTTGCTTTCAAAAAGGTTGTTGACCCCTGCTCTACAGGTCTCTGGCCCCCGTTTATCTGCCACAAAACGCATCCGGCGTGGGCTGTGCGTTACCGTGGCAACGCCCTTACATCACCCCCGCCTGCCCCCCCGATGTGAAGCCGGCGGGGTGCTGACCTTTCGCTGTCGTCGTGTGTTAGGGAGCGCGAGAGGGGAAGCGGCGCGCTTGCCGGGAAAACACGAACAGGGTCGGTAAATTGAGAGATCTCACTCGCGTCCAAATGCCTTGTGGGCGGGGCTTACAATATGATGTCATCGCCCCACGAATAAACCTGACTGAGCTCAACGTCAACAAGGCGTGTGTTAGCATTGTGCGGCATACTAATGAATCATATTCAGTACTATACCGCCTCTAAAAAGTACCCTTTTTGTAAGTGCATGACGTGGTGCCCCCACACACACACACACACACACACACACACACACACACACACACACACACACACACACACACACACACACACACACACACACACACACACACACACACACACACACACACACACACACACACACACACACACACACACACACAGAGTACTTACAAGCAGACACAGTGTGTGGACAGAAAAGGGAAAACGGACGCATTTGATACCAAGTAGTTACAGGATCAAACAATCAAATATAAAAAAATATCATTTCTAATAAACTAATTGTAATATGTTTAAGAAATACTGATGTAAAGGGTAGGTGTCGCGCTGTTTTCTGTTTGAACATGTTCTTTCTACACTTCTGTTAAAATGTAATAATCACTTTTTCTTCTCTTCTGTGATACTTGTCATTAGTTTTGGATAATGTCCAGCAGCAGTGTTTTAGCTACTTCTGAATCACTAATCCTCGCCACCATGGCAAGAAATAAAGTTAGTTTCTTACAAGTACCGTTATCACTGGAGGATGGAAGAACAGCTAAACATGCGTCACTACACGCTGTAGGAGGATACAATAGCTCACCGGCGTCACAATGTAAGTGGATTTACACCTGACATCCACTGTAATGATACCAAGTACAACAGCATGTCTAGTTGGTCCTACTATGATTAAATTGATATTTTTTAGCATCACAAAATCGTTTTTTTCCCTATGTTTTTAAATGTTTATAAAGTTAGTAAATATGGCTCATGAGGACTTTGATTATGACCAATGTTTGATCCTGTAACTACTTGGTACTGGATCGATACCTAAATGTGTGGTATCATCCAAAACTAATGACACGTATCACAGAAGAGAAGAAAAAGTGATTACTACATTTTAACAGAAGTGTAGAAAGAACATGTTCAAACAGAAAACAGCGCGACACCTACCCTTTACATCAGTATTTCTTAAACATATTACAATTGGTTTATTAGAAATGATATTTTTTTATATTTGATTGTTTGATCCTGTAACTACTTGGTATCAGATCTATACCTAAATGTGTGGTATCATCCAAAACTAATGTCAAGTATCACAGAAGAGAAGAAGAAGTGATTATTACATTTTAACAGAAGTGTAGAAAGAACATGTTAAAACAGGAAACAGCGCGACACCTACCCTTTACATCAGTATTTCTTAACCAAATTACTATTGGTTTATTAGAAATGATATTTTATTATATTTGATTGTATGATCCTGCAACTACTTGGTATCGGATCGATACCTAAATGTGTGGTATCATCCAAAATAATGACAAGTATCACAGAAGAGAAGAATAAGTGATTATTACATTTTAACAGAAGTGTAGAAAGAACATGTTAAAACAGAAAAAAGTGCGACACCTACCCTTTACATCAGTATTTCTTAACCATATTACTATTGGTTTATTAGAAATGATATTTTATTATATTTGATTGTATGATCCTGCAACTACTTGGTATCGCATCGATACCTAAATGTGTGGTATCATCCAAAACTAATGTCAAGTATCACAGAAGAGAAGAATAAGTGATTATTACATTTTAACAGAAGTGTAGATAGAACATGTTCAAACAGAAAACAGCGCGACACCTACCCTTTACATCAGTATTTCTTAACTGTATTACTATTGGTTTATTAGAAATTATATTTTATTATATTTGATTGCATGATCCTGTAACTACTTGGTATCGAATCAATACCTAAATGTGTGGTATCATCCAAAACTAATGTCAAGTATCAAAGAAGAGAAGAATAAGTTATTATTACATTTTAACAGAAGTGTAGATAGAACATGTTAAAACAGAAAACAGCACGACACCTACCCTTTACATCAGTATTTCTTAAACATATTACAATTGGTTTATTAGAAATGATATTTTATTATATTTGATTGTATGACCCTGTAACTACTTGGTGTCGAATTGATACCTAAATGTGTGATATCATCCAAAACCAATGTCAAGTATCAAAGAAGAGAAGAATAAGTGATTATTACATTTTAACAGAAGTGTAGATAGAACATGTTAAAACAGAAAACAGCGCGACACCTACCCTTTACATCAGTATTTCTAAACCATATTACTATTGGTTTATTAGAAATGATATTTTATTATATTTGATTGTATGATCCTGCAACTACTTGGTATCAGATTGATACCTAAATGTGTGGTATCATCCAAAACTAATGACAAGTATCACAGAAGAGAAGAATAAGTGATTATTACATTTTAACAGAAGTGTAGATAGAACATGTTAAAACAGAAAACAGCGCGACACCTACCCTTTACATCAGTATTTCTAAACCATATTACTATTGGTTTCTTAGAAATGATATTTTATTATATTTGATTGTATGATCCTGCAACTACTTGGTATCAGATTGATACCTAAATGTGTGGTATCATCCAAAACTAATGACAAGTATCACAGAAGAGAAGAATAAGTGATTATTACATTTTAACAGAAGTGTAGATAGAACATGTTCAAACAGAAAATAAGCACGAACAAGTAGATGAACAATCCATTTTTACAGTTTGTCCCTCATAATGTGTATAAAATAATAGGTGTATAAATTACACAATATGTTACTGCAGACTAATTAGGAGTCTTTGTTTGTTTACTTACTACTAAAAGACAAGTTGTCTAGTATGTTCAACATTTTATTGAAGGACTAAATGACAATAATAAACATATGTTTCATCTACATCAGTGGCGTCCATAGTGCGGCCCAGGGGCCATTTTTTAACGGCCCCACGGCACGTTTTAAAAATATATTTTTAAAACGTAAAAAGTGATATAAAAGATCCAACGGGTGAAATGTAACAAGAAAATGTTGCAATGTTGACCCTAATAACACAAAGTTGCCATGCAGGCTGTTTCTTTCTTTAAAAAATAATAATGAATCAAAATCAATGTCATTATGAATAATTGCCATATTCAAGGCTCCAATCACGTTTAATTTTCCACTTTGAGATATTTTTGGGGAAAAAATGTTGCATGTTTTGTGTTTGCCATATAAAAAACTGAGCTATTTTTTTTTAAAGAAGGGCCTAAAATGAACAGACAAAAAACGTAAACAACAATAAAACTTATAATTGACGGATAGATCTGAAGTTGATCTCGAGATTATTGTGTTAAAAGTAAACAGTAAAAAAATGTATAATTTATTTTTTAACACTTTAATGAGTTTTGGATTATTTTAGTGTGATTTGTTTTTAAGTGTCATTGCTCAAAAAATAATAATGAATTAAAATCAATGGTGTTATAACTTATTGACCATTTTTAATGCTCCAATTATTATATAATCTCACATATTCCACTTAAAAAAAATATTGGGTGATAATATTGCATATTTTGTGTTTTTTTCCAGCAAAAAACAGGGTTTTCTTTGACAAAAAGAACATACAACTTAAATATTTAAAATCATTATATTGACAGATGGACTTATTGTTGATCTGGAGATTTAAAACTTGCATAATAATAAAACAAAATAATACCGAATAATGACGCATTTTTAATATTTTTTTGACCAAAACCCTTTGGGGTCCCCGGGATCAAGCCTGATTGGAGGCCTAAATGTATATTGGGACTTGGGACTGTAGTCCGCTTGCTGGGACTTGGGACTGTAGTCCGCTTGCCGGGACTTGGGGACTGTAGTCCGCTTGCTGGGACTTGGGACTGTAGTCTGCTTGCCGGGACTTGGGACTGTAGTTCACTTGCCGGGAAAATAAGAATAAGTTATGAAAAAAACACTTAATTGAACAGTTTAAAAGAGGAGAAAAACAGGAAAAATATGGAAATCAAATTTTGAAATATAGTTTATCTTCAATTCCGACTCTTTAAAATTTGAAATTCAACCGAAAAAAGAAGAGAAAAACAAGCTAATTTGAATCTTTTAGAAAAAATCAAAAAAATGAATTCATGGAACATCATTAGTACTTTTTCCTGATTAAGTTTAATTTGAGATTTTGATGACATGTTTTAAATAGGTTAAAATCCAATCTGCACTTTGTTAGAATATATAACAAAATATTTCTAACAAAGACAAATCATTATTTCTTCTAGATTTTCCAGAACAAAATTTTCTTAAATAAATTCAAAAGACTTTGAAATAAGATTTAAATTTGATTCTAAAGATTTTCTAGATTTGTTAGAATTTTTGGGCGAATTTTAATTATAATAAGTTTGAAGAAATATTTCACAAATATTCTTCGTCGAAAAAACAGAAGCTAAAATGAAGAATTAAATTAAAATGTATTTATTATTCTTTACAATAATAAAAAAATAAATGTATTTGAACATTGATTTAAAATGTCAGGAAAGAAGAGGTGGCGACTTGTCCAGGGTGTACCCCGCCTTCCGCCCGATTGTAGCTGAGATAGGCGCCAGCGCCCCCCCGCGACCCCAAAAGGGAATAAGCGGTAGGAAATGGATGGATGGACGGAAAGAAGAGGAAGGAATTTAAAATGTGTTTAAAAATCCTTAAAACATTTTTAAAGTTGTGTATTTTCTCTAAAATTGTCGTTCTGAAAGTTATAAGAAGCAAAGTAAAAAAATAAATGAATTTATTTCAACAAGTAAAGACCAAGTCTTTAAAAGATTTTCTTGGATTTTCAAATTATATTTGAGTTTTGTCTCTCTTAGAATTAAAAATGTCGACCAGCTTGCTAGTAAATAAATACAATTTAAAAAATTGAGGCAGCTCACTGGTAAGTGCTGCTATTTGAGCTATTTTTAGAACTCATCTGGTCCTTACGGGTGACCCCTGTTGTACAGGACTGGCGTGGAAGAGTGGCGGCGGGGGGGCGGGGGGTTGGGGCCTACTTAATAAAAGAAGGATTACCAAAGTCATCTTTCTCCGGCTCCCTCGCCATGCCGCTCACGTTCAGCCTATTCCGTACAAAAAAAAAGAAGAATAAATTCCGCCAGCGAAGAGGAGGGAAAGGCGCCAAAACACGTCTGAATTATTTAAACGCCCGAAAAATGCTTGACTCGGCATTTTGAAGGAAGAAAAAAATGAAGACTTGATCTTATCTGGAGCGCCGCACGCTGCCAAAGTGGGCGGGGCCGGGACAAATTGCCCGTTCCATTAAGCCGCCCATTCGTGCGTCGTGGCGGGCCACGCCCCCCTGATAAGCCACATTGTGGGCGCTGACAAAGTCATTATGGGACGGTAAACACGGTGGGGAGCTGAGGGACCCAGCGGGGGTCCCGGAAGGTCACCCAGGCAATCTGGAATGAGGACCCCCCCCCCCCCCCCCCCCCCCCCAGGACAGATACAAGACTCCTTTTCTTTCCTGCGCCGCCTCTCTCTGCCACGCCAAGGACGGGCGTGGGCTTAAAACAAAGCCCGACCGTAATCAACTCCTCGCCGCCGCACAATCTTCCCTGGAGGTCATCGGTGGCGAGGGGATGGAGGGGGAGGGGCTTCTAGGACGGGAGAATGGACCAATGGCGCACTTTCTCTGGACATAGAGGATCATCGTAGACCTGAACCATGACTTGGTGGTCACATGACAACTACACAACACAAGGTGGTCCCATGACAACTACACAACACAAGGTGGTCACATGACAACAACACAGGGTGGTCACATGACTACTACACAACACAAAGTGGTCACATGACAACTACACAACACAAGGTGGTCACATGACAACAACACAAGGTGGTCACATGACAACTACACAACACAAGGTGGTCACATGACAACTACACAACACAAGGAGGTCACATGACAACTACACAAGGTGGTCATATGACAACTTCACAACACAAGGTGGTCACATGACAACTACACAAACACAAGGTGGTCACATGACAACTTCACAACACAAGGTGGTCACATGACAACTACACAACACAAGGAGGTCACATGACAACTACACAAGGTGGTCATATGACAACTACACAAACACAAGGTGGTCACATGACAACTTCACAACACAAGGTGGTCACATGACAACTACACAACACAAGGAGGTCACATGACAACTACACAAGGTGGTCATATGACAACTACACAACATAAGGTGGTCACATGACAACTACACAACACAAGGTGGTCACATGACAACTACACAACACAAGGTGGTCACATGACAACTACACAACACAAGGAGGTCACATGACAACTACACAACACAAGGAGGTCACATGACAATTACACAAGGTGGTCATATGACAACTACACAACACAAGGTGGTCACATGATAACTACACAACACACGGTGGTCACATGACAACTACACAACACAAGGTGGTCACATGACAACTACACAACACAAGGTCACATGACAACTACACAAGGTGGTCATATGACAACTACACAACACAAGGTGGTCACATGACAACTACACAACACAAGGTCACATGACAACTACACAAGGTGGTCATATGACAACTACACAACACAAGGTGGTCACATGACAACTACACAACACAAGGTGGTCACATGACAACTACACAACACAAGGTGGTCACATGACAATTACACAAACACGAGGTGGTCACAGGACAACTACACAACACAAGGTGGTCACATGACAACAACACAAGGTGGTCACATGACAATTACACAAACACGAGGTGGTCACAGGACAACTACACAACACAAGGTGGTCACATGACAACAACACAAGGTGGTCATATGACAACTACACAACACAAGGTGGTCACATGACAACTACACAACACAAGGTGGTCACATGACAACTACACAACACAAGGTGGTCACATGACAACTACACAACACAAGGAGGTCACATGACAACTACACAACACAAGGAGGTCACATGACAACTACACAACACAAGGTGGTCACATGACAACTACACAACACAAGGTGGTCACATGACAACTACACAACACAAGGAGGTCACATGACAACTACACAAGGTGGTCATATGACAACTACACAACACAAGGTGGTCACATGACAACTACACAACACAAGGAGGTCACATGACAACTACACAAGGTGGTCATATGACAACTACACAACACAAGGTGGTCACATGACAACTACACAACACAAGGTGGTCACATGACAACTACACAACACAAGGTGGTCACATGACAATTACACAAACACGAGGTGGTCACAGGACAACTACACAACACAAGGTGGTCACGTGACAATTACACAAACACAAGGTGGTCACATGACAACAACACAAGGTGGTCACATGACAACTACACAACACAAGGTGGTCACATGACAACTACACAACACAAGGTGGTCACATGACAACTACACAAACACAAGGTGGTCACATGACAACTACACAACACAAGGTGGTCACATGACAACTACACAACACAAGGTGGTCACATGACAACTACACAACACAAGGTGGTCACATGACAACTACACAACACGAGGTGGTCACATGACAACTATATAAACACAAGGTGGTCACATGACAACTACACAATGTGGTCACATGACAACTACACAACACAAGGTGGTCACATGACAACTACACAACCACAAGGTGGTCACATGACAACTACACAACACAAGGTGGTCACACGACAACAACACAAGGTGGTCACATGACAATAACACAAGGTGGTCACATGACAACTACACAACACAAGGTGGTCACATGACAACTACACAACACAAGGTGGTCACACGACAACAACACAAGGTGGTCACATGACAATAACACAAGGTGGTCACATGACAACTACACAACACAAGGTGGTCACATGACAACTACACAACACAAGGTGGTCACATGACGACTACACAACACGAGGTGGTCACATGACAACTACACAACATATTTGATGTTCAAACTCATAAACATTTATTTTTTCAAATAATCATTAACTTTAGAATTTGATGCCAGCAACACGTGACAAAGAAGTTGGGAAAGGTGGCAATAAATATCAATCAATCAATCAATGTTTACTTATATAGCCCTAAATCACTAGTGTCTCAAAGGGCTGCACAAACCACCACGACATCCTCGGTAGGCCCACATAAGGGCAAGGAAAACTCACACCCAGTGGGACATTGGTGACAATAATGACTATGAGAACCTTAGAGAGGAGGAAAGCAATGGATGTCGAGCGGATCTAACATGATACTGTGAAAGTTCAATCCACAATGGATACAACACAGTCGCGAGAGTCCAGTCCAAAGAGGATCCAAGACACAGCAGCGAGAGTCCCGTTCACAGCGGAGCCAGCAGGAAACCATCCCAAGCGTAGGCGGACCAGCAGCGCAGAGATGTCCCCAGCCGATACACAGGCGAGCAGTACATGGCCACCGGATCGGACCGGACCCCCTCCACACGGGAGAGTGGGACATAGAAGAAAAAGAAAAGAAACGGCAGATCAACTGGTCTAAAAAGGGAGTCTATTTAAAGGCTAGAGTATACAAATGAGTTTTAAGGTGAGACTTAAATGCTTCTACTGAGGTGGCATCTCGAACTGTTACCGGGAGGGTATTCCAGAGTACTGGAGCCCGAACGGAAAATGCTCTATAGCCCGCAGACTTTTTCTGGGCTTTGGGAATCACTAATAAGCCGGAGTCCTTTGAACGTAGATTTCTTGCCGGGACATATGGTACAATACAATCGGCAAGATAAGATGGAGCTAGACCGTGTAGTATTTTATACGTAAGTAGTAAAACCTTAAAGTCACATCTTAAGTGCACAGGAAGCCAGTACAGGTGAGCCAGTACAGGCGTAATGTGATCAAACTTTCTTGTTCTTGTCAAAAGTCTAGCAGCCGCATTTTGTACCAACTGTAATCTTTTAATGCTAGACATGGGGAGACCCGAAAATAATACGTTACAGTAGTCGAGGCGAGACGTAACAAACGCATGGATAATGATCTCAGCGTCTTTAGTGGACAGAATGGAGCGAATTTTAGCGATGTTACGGAGATGAAAGAAGGCCGTTTTAGTAACGCTTTTAATGTGTGCCTCAAAGGAGAGAGTTGGGTCGAAGATAATACCCAGATTCTTTACCGTGTCGCCTTGTTTAATTGTTTGGTTGTCAAATGTTAGAGTTGTATTATTAAATAGAGTTCGGTGTCTAGCAGGACCGATAATCAGCATTTCCGTTTTTTTGGCGTTGAGTTGCAAAAAGTTAGCGGACATCCATTGTTTAATTTCATTAAGACACGCCTCCAGCTGACCACAATCCGGCGTGTTGGTCAGCTTTAGGGGCATGTAGAGTTGGGTGTCATCAGCATAACAGTGAAAGCTAATACCGTATTTGCGTATGATGTCACCTAGCGGCAGCATGTAGATGCTGAAGAGTGCAGGGCCAAGGACCGAACCCTGGGGAACTCCACACGTTACCTTAACGTAGTCCGAGG
Organism: Nerophis ophidion; assembly: GCF_033978795.1. Classification (NCBI taxonomy): domain Eukaryota; kingdom Metazoa; phylum Chordata; class Actinopteri; order Syngnathiformes; family Syngnathidae; genus Nerophis; species Nerophis ophidion. The sequence continues at coordinate 57,569,598 of NC_084620.1, forward strand.
TCACATTGTTATGGGAAACACACTGCATCCTATCAGTGAGATACGAGTTAAACCAAGACAGGGCTAAGTCTGACATACCAATTCGTGTTTTGATACGTTCTAATAAAATATTATGATCGACGGTATCGAAAGCAGCGCTAAGATCGAGGAGCAGCAACATAGATGACGCATCAGAATCCATCGTTAGCAATAGATCATTAGTCATTTTTGCGAGGGCTGTCTCCGTGGAGTGATTTGCCCTGAAACCGGATTGAAAGGTTTCACATAGATTGTTAGACGCTAAGTGTTCATTTAACTGCTCCGCAACAATTTTTTCAAGGATTTTTGAAATAAAGGGAAGGTGAGACACCGGTCGGTAATTTACCATGAGGTCAGGATCGAGGTTAGGTCTTTTAAGAAGAGGATGAATAACCGCTTTTTTGAATGCTAGGGGAACAGTGCCCGAGGAGAGTGATAAGTTTATAATATTTAGCACTGATGGACCTAATAATTCAAAGAGCTCCTTGATCAGTTTCCCAGGAAGAGGGTCAAGTAAACATGTTGTCTGTTTTATTCCATTTACAGGTTGTAACAATTCCTCTAATGTTATTTCCTCAAAACGAGAGAAACTATTTTGGAGGGCAGTATCCGCCGTATATACAATCGTGTCAGTGTTAATAGAACCCCGTTGTAGCTGGGACGCATTGTCTTTAATCTCCTTTCTAATGACTTCAATTTTCTTACTAAAGAATTGCATAAAGTCATCAGCTGAGTGGGTTGAGCTACTGGAAGGAGTCCCTTGTTGGGTTAGCGATGCTACCATACTAAACAAAAATTTAGGATCGTTTTTATTACGGTGGATGAGATTTGAGTAATATTTAGCTTTAGCTAAGGTAAGCATGCGTTTATAAGTTATTAAACCATCACTCCATGGTTGATGGTGCACCTCAAGTTTAGTCGTGCGCCATTTGCGTTCCAGCTTTCTACATAATAATTTCTGAGCTCTAGTTTCTTCTGTAAACCACGGGGTGCGCTTTTTTGGAGCCTTTTTTAACTTTAGCGGTGCTATGTTATCAATGGTTTCGCGCAGGGCGTCGTTAAAGTTGTTAGTGAGGTTATCAATAGAGCCCACATACTTTGGGAATGGTGCCATTACCGAGGGCAGTAGGTCAGCAAGAGTTGTCGTTGTGGCTGTATTAATGTTGCGGCTGCTATAGCAGTTATTATTATTATTAGTTTGACGAACATGCGTCTGAACCTCGAATTTTATAAGGTAATGATCGGACAATACTTTAGTATACGGGAGTATCGTAACTTTGGAAGCGGTGATACCCCTGACAAGCACTAGGTCTATCGTATTACCGTTGCGATGCGTGGGTTCATTTATTATTTGTGTGAGACCACAGCTATCAATTACAGTCTGGAGCGCTACGCACGGTGGGTCCGATGGGGTATTCATATGGATATTAAAGTCCCCCATTATGATTATATTATCGGCGTGTGTCACTAGATCAGCAACGAACTCTGAGAATTCATTAATAAAGTCCGAATAGGGCCCTGGGGGGCGGTAGATAACAGCCAGGTGTAGAGGCAGCGGTGTGACAGACCTCATAGTAAGCACCTCAAACGATTTATATTTATTATTTATGTTAGGACTAAGGTTAAAGTTTTCGTTGTATATTAGTGCGACCCCCCCACCCCTTTTGAGCGGACGGGCAATATGCGCATGTGTAAAGTTAGGAGGACATGCCTCATTTAGCGCAAAAAAGTCGTTTGGTTTAAGCCAGGTTTCGCTGAGACCGATGACGTTAAGATTGTTGTCTCTGATGATATCATTAACTAACAACGTTTTAGGAGACAATGATCTTATGTTTAAAAAACCTATATTATAGGTAGTGGGCTGTTTTAGGGAGTTTTTGATCAAATTATCCGTAGTAGCAATATTAATAATGTTGTGTTTATTATGCCCAGTGCATTTAGTATAGTTACGACCATATCTAGGAATTGATACGACAGGAATTTTCCGATTGTTTGATTGTTGCTTTGATAAACTGCACGCATCATGGTTAGCCACCTCAGTAACGGGGATTTTCCGATTGTTTGTTTGTTGCTTTGATAAACTGCACACATCATGGTTAGCCACCTCAGTAACGGGGATTTTCCGATTGTTTGTTTGTTGCTTTGATAAACTGCACGCATCATAGTTAGCCACCTCAGTAAAACACATGTCCAACTCTGAAACACTCAAAGCAGAAAAAACTTGTTCTAATTTAACTGACTCCTTACCCAGACCAGTAGTCTCGCATTTTCCATCTAAATCCGTCTTCGGGATGGAGGAAAGTGGTGTTCTGTGGGGATTAGCCTTCTGCTTTGTTTTTAGCTCCGCTCGGCATCCGCATTTCCGATCACACCGCTGGCGACTGCTCCGTAGACGGCCCCCGCTGCTACTAGACTCCCCTGCTTCACAGGCCGCTGGATGTAGCCGCCGATGTATTCCCATGCTAGTTAGCAAGTCTAGTGAGGAATGCTCATCAAACACTTATTTGGAACAACACACAGGTGTGCAGGCTAATTGGGAACAGGTGGGTGCCATGATTGGCTATAAAAACAGCTTCCCAAAAAATGCTCAGTCTTTCACAAGAAAGGATGGGGCGAGGTACACCCCTTTGTCCACAACTGCGTGAGCAAATAGTCAAACAGTTTAAGAACAACCTTTCTCAAAGTGCAACTGCAAGAAATTTAGGAATTTAAACGTCTACGCTCCATAATATCATCAAATGGTTCAGAGAATCTGGAGAAATCATTCCACGTAAGCGGCATGGCCGGAAACCAACATTGAATGACCGTGACCTTCCATCCCTCAGACGGCACTGCATCAAAAACCCACATCAATCTAAAGGATATCACCACATGGGCTCAGGAACACTTCAGAAAACCACTGTCACTAAATGCAGTTTGTTGCTACATCTGTAAGTACAAGTTAAAGCTCTACTATGCAAAGCCAAAGACATTTATCAACAACATCCAGAAACGCCGCCGGCTTCTCTGGGCCTGAAATCATCTAAGATGGACTGATGCAAAGTGAAAAAGTTTTCTGTGCTTTGACAATTCCACATTTCAGAAGTTTTTTGGAAAGAAAGAAAGAGGAAAAGAACCATCCGGATTGTTATAGGCGCAAAGTTGAAAAGCCAGCATGTGTGATGGTATGGGGGTGCATTAGTGCCCAAGGCATGGGTAACTTACACATCTGTGAAGGCACCATTAATGCTGAAAGGTACAGACAGCTTTTGGAACAACATATGCTGCCATTCAAGCCACGTTATCATGGACGCCCCTGCTTATTTCAGCAAGACAACGTCAAACCAGGTGTTACAACAGCATGGCTTCGTAGTAAAAGAGTGTGGGTACTAGACTGGCCTGCCTGTAGTCCAGACCTGTCTCCCATTGAACATTTTGAAGCCTAAAATACGACAGCGGAGACCCCGGACTGTTGAAGGACTGAAGCTCTACATAAAACAAGAATGGGAAAGAATTCCACTTTCAAAGCTTCAACAATTAGTTTCCTCAGTTCCCAAACCTTTATTGAGTGTTGTTAAAAGAAAAGGTGATGTAACACAGTGGTGAACATGCCCTTTCCCAACTACTTTGGCACGTGTTGCAGCCCCGAAATTTTAAGTTAATTATTATTTGCAAAAATATGAGTTTGAACATCAAATATGTTGACTTTGTAGCATATTCAACTGAATATGGGTTGAAAAGGATTTGCAAATCATTGTATTCTGTTTATATTTACATCTAACACAATTTCCCAACTCAATCAATCAATCAATCAATCAATGTTTACTTATATAGCCCTAAATCACTAGTGTCTCAAAGGGCTGCACAAACCACTACGACATCCTCGGTAGGCCCACCTAAGGGCAAGGAAAACTCACACCCAGTGGGACGTCGGTGACAATGATGACTATGAGAACCTTGGAGAGGAGGAAAGCAAAGGATGTCGAGCGGGTCTAACATGATACTGTGAAAGTTCAATCCGTAATGGATCCAACACAGTCGCGAGAGTCCAGTCCAAAGCGGATCCAACACAGCAGCGAGGGTCTCGTTCACAGCGGAGCCAGCAGGAAACCATCCCAAGCGGAGGCGGAGCCAGCAGGAAACCATCCCAAGCGGAGGCGGATCAGCAGCGCAGAGATGTCCCCAGCCGATACACAGGAAAAAACGGGGTTTTAAGTCAAAAAGGATTTGCTGTATTCTATTTTTATCGACAACTTCACAGACATTCTACAAGTGCTTCTACCCACAAAATGGGGGCCCTTACAGAAGGCGGGGCCCTCCACACATTGCTTCATGTGACTCCTATGATGAGTTCTAGAAGCAAAAAGATGTGATGTCTGGCCTTACATCAACGCTCTAAGCAGGTCGCCGCCGCTCGACTGCTAGGTGGCGGGCGATCCATTTGCAGACATTAGCACAGCAAACTTTAATTTGTTGCCTTCCATTAGGCGGGGAAGCGGCCTTCAGCGCTCAATTATCCCACGAAAAGAGAAGGCGATGTGCGGCGGGAGGGAAGCAGCCCGCCAAACAATAGACACCGGCGTGCACGCCGCCGCCTCATTAATGTCACACTCTGCCGTATTTTTACATCTGATGCTTTGCCAGTCAGGGTGGGGGCGGGCGGGTGAGGGGGGGGGGGGGGGGCTTGATGTTGTCGCTCCTTCCTCTT
>NC_084620.1:57586802-57591802 GCF_033978795.1 Nerophis ophidion
ACTTGTCGACTACTTCCTGTCACTTGTTGTCCTATGTGTTCCTCGTTTTGCTTCTCAGCGCTCCTCTCATCTTCTTCTTCTACTTGCCAAAGTCACATCCTGCTCTCATCGTCTTTTACTTGCCAAAACGAAGAAGACAGGAAGTGGCTGACCTTACCTTTGTATCGGTCCAGAGAGGTCGCTAGCGTCCTGCCTGCAACACACACAAAAACAACACTTATTTACAAAAAAATAACACACTTTATCACTGTACATATTACTACACAAAGTAGTGTACTATATAAAACTACAATGCAGTACTATACTATACTATACTATTAAACCATATTTTGCCATGCTTTGCTATACCACACGATACCATTGTATACCATACCATAGTATGCTAAGCCATGGTGTACAACACTTTACTATAACATAAAATACACCGTACTATACCACACTATAGAATACCATTATATGTCATAAAATACACTACACCACACTCTATAATGGTATGCTATACTATAAAATACAGTGGTATAACGTACCATACTATACCATAGTATACTATACCACACAATATAATAGTAGTATACTATACCACAGTATACTATACCGTACCATACAACCAGACAATAGCATAATATGCCATACCGAACAATACCATAGTATACCATACCATACTATATTATACTACACTTTACTATATACACAGTATTTAACCATAACATACTACACTCTACTATTGTATACTATCCAACAATAAACAATAGGATACTATATCATAGTATACATACCACAATTTACTATACCATAGTAAACTCTATTATAATATACTATGCCATACTAAACTACGGTATACAGTACCATAATATTGAACATACCATAGTATACTACAGTATACTCTACGATACCATACACAATCAGTGTATAACATCCCATACTACGTTATTCCATAGTACATTTTAGTATACCATACCGTGCTATATCAGTGTATGCCATACCATGCTGTGATACACCATAGTACACCATCCTCTCCCCTTGTTTACTTCTCTTTCCTACCTCTCTAGGGCTTCCTGTTGTGTACACCCCTGGAACTGTATGTTGTGCGTTTGTACTTGGACGGGAAGAACTGAAATAGTACTAACATAGTATACTATACCATAGAACACTATATTATACTATACTATACCATACTAAACTACGGTATACAGTACCATAACATTGAACATACAATAGTATACTACAGTATACTTTACGATACCATACACAATCAGTGTATAACATCCCATACTACGTTATTCCATAGTACATTTTAGTATACCATACCGTGCTATATCAGTGTATGCCATACCATGCTGTGATATACCATAGTACACCATCCTCTCCCCATGTTAACTTCTCCTTCCTATCTCTCTAGGGCTTCCTGTTGTGTACACCCCTGTAACTGTATGTTGTGCGTTTGTTCTTGGACAGGAAAAGTACTAACATAGTACACCACACGATAGTACACTATACCACACTGTAAAATACCATATGTACTACTGTCAGAGTTAGTTTGTGACGAACCCCAAGATGCAGAGAAGGAGGCAGGCATTGAGTAAGGAAACATGATTTAATTAAAATACTAGGACAAGAACAAACAAAAAGGGTACTAACAGAAGGCGTGCACGAGACGGATAACAAACTAAAAGAGCTAGCATGGGAGCTAGAAGATAATGAGCAGGAAACAGAAGTTGTTACTTGTAGTATGAAAAAAAAACAGTAAGCTACAAACAGCTACCAAAATATAGCTTACCGCTATGCTGGGAAGACACGACACGATGGGGGCGGCATAGCTCGGTTGGTGGAGTGGCCGTGCCAGCAACTTAAAGGGTTGCAGGTTCGATTCCCGCTTCCACCATCCTAGTCACTGCTGTTGTGTCCTTGGGCAAGACACTTTACCCACATGCTCCCAGTGCCACCCACACTGGTTTAAATGTAAATCAGATATTGGGTTTCACTATGTAAAAGCGCTTTGAGTCACTAGAGAAAAGCGCTATATAAATATAATTCACTTCACTTCACGACACGATAGGAGCGACAATACATGACAATAATCCAGCACGGACTGGGGGAGAAAACAGGTCTAAATTAGAGCGGGCTGATTGACACCAGGTGTGGCCAGGTGCCAATCAGCCGCAGCTGAAGGGACACAGCACTCGGGGAGAAAGACAGGAAACAGACAAAATAAGAGCGCTGACAGGAAACAAAGACAAATGCAGAGGAAAAAACTAAAACATAGTCAAACTGACAGGGACTAGCCTGACAACTACATCAGACCAGTAAGGACGCAGTGTCTATACCAGGGCTCGGCAACCCAAAATGTTGAAAGAGCCATATTGGACCAAAAATACAAAAACAAATCTTTCTGGAGCCGAAAAATAAAAGCCATGATACATACAGATAGTGTGTCATGAGATATAAATTGAATTATGAGGACTTAAAGGAAACTATATGAGCTCAAATATAGCTACAAATGAGGCATAATGATACATATAGCTAGCCTAAATAGCATGTTAGCATCGATTAGCTTGCAGTCATGCAGTGACCAAATATGTCTGATTAGCACTCCACACAAGTCAAAAACATCAACAAAACTCACCTTTGTGCATTCATGCACAGCGGTAAAAGTTTGGTGGACAAAATGAGACAGAAAAAGAAGTGGCATAAAACACGTCCTAGATAGTCGGATAAAATTGTACATGTAAACAAACTACGGTGTGTTCAAGGACCGCCGAAATTAGTAGGACAAAAAGGCGCTCGCCAAATACTCGAATCATTGAAGCATGTTTAATATAAACAGTGTGCTTTAGAGCAATTAGGGAGGTTTAAGTCATGTTTGTCCTACAGAATCCATATTAAAACAAAAAATATGTTTTTTTTTCCTTCATCTTTTTCCATTTTTCATACATTTTTGAAAAAGCTCCAGAGAGCCACCAGGGCGGCGCTAAAGAGCCGCGAGTTGCCGACCCCCGGTCTATACAGTATACCATACCATACTATATCACAGATTTTTTTCATAAATATTGATGTTAAAGATTTCTTATTTTTATTAAATCAACATAAAAATACACAAGATACACTTTCCATTAGTGCATCAACCCCCCAGAGAAAACCCCTCCCTCCCCCATTCACACCCCCTCACACAAAAAAGGGTTGTTTCTTTCTGCTACCAAAATTCTGGTTCCCACAACATATATAACACAGTCCGTAAGGGACACAGTCCCTGAAACACACATGATTGTGTGTGTCGCCGGTGCACTAACACTATCATTAATTACTATTTTTAATGTAATTGTTTTATATGATTTTACTTTCTTTTTTTATCCAAGATAATGTCATTTTTTTCCTTTTAAGTGCAAGTTAAAGCTCTACTATGCAAAGCGAAAGCCATTTATCAACAACATCCAGAAATGCTGATCTGTAATTTTACCCCCTTAACATGCTTCAAAACTCACCAAATTTTACACACACATCAGGACTGGCAAAAATTGCCATCTAATAAAAAACCAAACCCCAAAAGTCAAAATTGCGTTCCAGCGCCCCCTAGGAAAAAACCCAGACAAAACTGCTTGTAACTTCTGTTGGGAATGTCGTACAGACATGAAACAAAGACCTTTATGTAGGTCTGACTTAGACCAGGGCTTGGCAGCGGCCAAAGGCGGACCCGACCAACGCTGTTGCAGCTTTAATTTTTTTTTAAATCTCATTTTATTTTATTAAAAAAAAATAAAAATAAAAAACCTTATCTTCATCAGACCAGGTTGTTAATGAAATTAGACTTGTCTAAAAGGTTTTTAAAAGCAGGTCCAGTCCAGACAATGTCCAAGTCGGGCTCAGCAACACACACCCTCATCCATGTACAACAACAAAAATGAGAGAAAAAACAGATTGCATATAAGTTATAAACAAAATTACATTTTCATAAAAAACATTTGTGTATAATCCATATTATGTCCAAGTCAGACTCAACACACACCTTCATTTTGTAAACAAAAATAGGGAACACAAGAACAGATAGCATATATGTTGCTGTTGTTGCATATCTATAAACATTATTACATCTTCATAATAAGCCTTTAAGGATTTCCCATCTTTTTTCATGTTTTTTGGCATCATTATCGTTGTCAATCATGTATCTTCCTAAAGTTAAAAAATACTGAATAAATGTTTTAAAGCAGGGGTGCCCATTACGTCGATCGCGAGCTACCAGTCGACCGCGGGGGGGGGGGGGGGGGGGGGGGGGGGGGAGGAGGTGGGGGGGTGTCAGTCGATCTCCAGCCAGGCTTTTAAAAAAAAATAGACCTAAAAATGAGTGATCATCAATCTTCACCAAGACGTCACTTAAATGACATTCACGGTACCGGAGGGTCTTGTGAGATGACGTTGGCTGCTGCAAGATCATTATTATGAAAATATGACCGAGAGGAAGGCGAGAAACACTTTTTATTTCAACAGACTCTCGCGCCGTACCTTCCGTCAAAACTCTAAAGGCCGACTGCACATTTCCTATCTTCACAATAAAAGCCCTGCTTCATGCTGCCTGCGCTAACAAAATACAGAGTCTCGGAAAACTGGCGTGCACAAGCGATCCCTCAGAAAGCTGGCGTTCACATCACTTGTGCACGCCAGCTTTCCGAGGCTCTTATTTTATTAGCGCAGGCAGCATGAAATAGGGCTTTTATTGTGAAGATAGGAAATTTGCAGTCGGCCTTTAGAGTTTTGACGGAAGGGACGGCGCGAAAGTCTGTTGAAATAAAAAGTGTTTCTCGCCTTCCTCTCTGTCATTTTTTCATAATAATGAACTGGCAGCAGCCAGCGTCATCTCACAAGACCCTCGGGTGCCGTGAATGTCAATCAAGCAAGCTACGGAATTTGCCGCCAATGTTTTTCTTGTAAAGTGTATGGAAGCTGGATGAATTAGATGCCAAAAACCAACCACTTTCATGTGGTATTGTACAGAAAGGACAACTTTTTTT
>NC_084620.1:57596802-57599557 GCF_033978795.1 Nerophis ophidion
AGTGTAGTAGACCTAAGTATTCATCAAGTACCACCAAAATGACAACATTAAATACAGTAGTGTAGTAGACCCAAGTATTCATCAAATATCACCATGATGACAACATTAAATACAGTAGTGTAGTAGACCTAAGTATTCATTAAGTACCACCGTAATGACAACATTAAATACAGTAGTGTAGTAGACCTAAGTATTCATTAAGTACCACCATAATGACAACATTAAATACAGTAGTGTAGTAGACCCAAGTATTCATCAAGTATCACCATAATGACAACATTAAATACAGTAGTGTAGTAGACCTAAGTATTCATCAAGTACCACCATGACAACATTAAATACAGTAGTGTAGTAGACCCAAGTATTCATCAAATATCACCATGATGACAACATTAAATACAGTAGTGTAGTAGACCTAAGTATTCATTAAGTACCACCATAATGACAACATTAAATACAGTAGTGTAGTAGACCCAAGTATTCATCAAGTATCACCATAATGACAACATTAAATACAGTAGTGTAGTAGACCTAAGTATTCATCAAGTACCACCATGACAACATTAAATACAGTAGTGTAGTAGACCCAAGTATTCATCAAATATCACCATGATGACAACATTAAATACAGTAGTGTAGTAGACCTAAGTATTCATTAAGTACCACCATAATGACAACATTAAATACAGTAGTGTAGTAGACCTAAGTATTCATCAAGTACCACCATAATGACAACATTAAATACAGTAGTGTAGTAGACCCAAGTATTCATCAAATATCACCATGATGACAACATTAAATACAGTAGTGTAGTAGACCTAAGTATTCATTAAGTACCACCATAATGACAACATTAAATACAGTAGTGTAGTAGACCCAAGTATTCATCAAATATCACCATGATGACAACACTAAATACAGTAGTGTAGTAGACCTAAGTATTCATTAAGTACCACCATAATGACAACATTAAATACAGTAGTGTAGTAGACCTAAGTATTCATTAAGTACCACCATAATGACAACATTAAATACAGTAGTGTAGTAGACCCAAGTATTCATCAAATATCACCATGATGACAACATTAAATACAGTAGTGTAGTAGACCTAAGTATTCATTAAGTACCACCGTAATGACAACATTAAATACAGTAGTGTAGTAGACCTAAGTATTCATTAAGTACCACCATAATGACAACATTAAATACAGTAGTGTAGTAGACCTAAGTATTCATTAAGTACCACCATAATGACAACATTAAATACAGTAGTGTAGTAGACCCAAGTATTCATCAAATATCACCCTGATGACAACATTAAATACAGTAGTGTAGTAGACCTAAGTATTCATTAAGTACCACCATAATGACAACATTAAATACAGTAGTGTAGTAGACCTAAGTATTCATTAAGTACCACCATAATGACAACATTAAATACAGTAGTGTAGTAGACCTAAGTATTCATTAAGTACCACCATAATGACAACATTAAATACAGTAGTGTAGTAGACCTAAGTAGTGTAGTAGACCTAAGTATTCATTAAGTACCACAACATAACATAATAAAGGTGAAAGGTGAGTGGTGGATGTTGATCATGTGACTGTTTGAGCCCCAAAAAAAGGCTGAAAAGAAGGAGGAGCTTCAAAGTTCTGCTGATGGACTTTCCCCGCCTTCCGAAGGCGACTAATAGCCCGACGGAGGAACCCCACGTGCTGATGATGTCGCTCGCCTCTCGGGATTCATCCACCCCCCCCCCCGGCGCTCTCTAAAGATGAGATTGCGGGGCGTTCGCTTTCTGCCGCCGGTGCTGATCCAATTTAGAGGGTACGCACGGCGAGGGGGCGGGGTCAAGAAGCGCCGTTTGAGACGTCGTGCGCCGCATGCAAATGACAAGCTAAACATGCTGAGACGTTACAAGGACTGATTCCACCTCGGTGGCACAAACGCTGGTGGATGTTGCCGACCAACACGACGACAACAATCCAAGGATGATGATGACCCACATTCCAATAAAGTAGCGTAATAGGTCTAAGTATTCATTAAAACCAAGCAGAGGTTATGTTTAACGAGTGTTTTTTTTCTATTGTTGGTTCCTTTAACGTAACACACACTGCACAAACTCCATACAGAGTCTATATTTGTCTGTGGAACGCTCTCCCTGACCACCTGAGGGCACCTCAGACTGTGAATGCTTTTAAAAAAGGCTTAAAAACCCATCTTTTTTTTTTAAAAAGCATTTTTATAGATATGCATGGTGGTTCTAGCTATTTGGCTTGTTCTAGTTTTATATTTTATTTATTTATATTATCGTTTTATTATTATAATTATTATCATTACTATTTTTTTACACTGTCGCACTTTGAGGTTGTTTGCTCAACGTAAAGTGTTTTTTTTTTTACAAATAAAATCTATTATTATTATTATTATTATTATTATATTTACAGACGTCTTTGAAGACCACGCGTCTCTCCAGCTGTTAAAGGACTAATGGTTCTAAAACAATGAGCATATCAGTGAATTCTAGCAAGTCTTTGAAAGCACTCTCTCAAACTTGTTCCACCAAGTACCACCTCGAAAAACACATTCCAAGTGCCACCGTGATGACCCGCATTCAAATAAAGTAGCGTAATAGGCCCAAGTATTCATTAAAACCAAGCAGGGGTTCTGTTTATCGAGTGTATTTCCTAATGTTGGTTCCTTTAATATAACACACACTGAACAAACTCCATAAAGAGTCTATATTTGTTTGTG
>NC_084620.1:57599577-57647077 GCF_033978795.1 Nerophis ophidion
CCAGGGCACACCAGACTGTATCTCACGGCACAAAAGTGGTTGAAAAACACTGGCCTAATAATCAGACTCTTCTAGATTCTCGTTCGGAAAAAAATACTAGCAACAAATCTGTCGAATACTTCGAGGATTGTGTGCGTGTGTGTGTGTGTGTGCGTGTGTGTGTGTCAGCAAGTCGAGACATCCAGCATGGCTGCCACCCTTCTGACAGGCTGACAGCTGTCGCCAAGGAAATGGAGAGCTGGAGAAGCACTGCCGCCGCCGCCTCTAGGGAGCACGCGCACTCCCAGACGAGGAGGTGTGCGCCGGAGCGTGTGTGTGTGTGTGTGTGTGTGTGTGTGTGTGTGTGTGTGTGTGTGTGTGTGTGTGTGTGTGTGTGTGTGCCGCCATGTTAGAGAATGGCTGCGACAGCTCTGCGTAATTGGTTTGTTTTGGGCTAATGTGCTCGCTTATCTTCACATCGACAAGCGTGGTATATAAGAAAGGTGTGTGTGTGTGTGTGTGTGTGTGTTTTGGCAATGCTTACTCAATGGGGACATGGCTCTCATTACACAGTAACCCTTAGGGGACCTCTGACGGTATGGGGACCAAAAAACAGGGGTACCTTTTTAAATGATAGTCAGATCCATTCTGAAGATGCTCAAGTGATTTTTAAGCTTTGGCCCATAAAAGATGTTTACTGGTTAGTTTGAGCGTGAGACAATTGCACAGCAGTCCCCTCACTGGGTACTGGTACTGCACTCGCCCGCTTAAATGGTCCTCAGTAGTCACGAACAAATGTGTGTGAATTATGCAAAATGATTGAAATGTGGTCCCCATGAACCATATGAGGTCTTTTTCCCCCGGGGTCCCCAGTAAGAATGATCAGCACATGACTTCATCAATCCTGAGATTTAAAGACGTGTATGAGCTAACTGGCCAGTGGACATTTGACCTACTTTTTTTAATGCTTCTACAACCTGTAGAAAGGCTGGTCCCCACAAGTACCGATCAACAACTTGGTCCCCATTTTTGGTGATTTAACCCCAAATTCCAACCCTTAATGCTGAGTGCCAAGCAGGGAGGTAATGGCTCCATCCTTCCATTTTCTACCGCTTATTCCCTTTGGGGGCGCGGGGGCGCTGGTGCCTATCTCAGCTACAACCAGGCGGAAGGCGGGGTACACCCTGGACAAGTCGCCATTTTTATAATCTTTGGGGTTTGAACTCACAACCTACATCAATGTGCATGAAAACTATGTGCATGATAACAATTTGCGTGAGGATAATGTTCGTGATAACAATGTGCGTAATAATAGAATAGAATAGAATATAAAGTACTTTATTGATCCCTGGGGGAAATTCAGCACCACAGTTCGCTCACAATAGACAATAATAATAATACATACATAATATATAACTTATATATGAATAATATAAATATATTCTACATATATTCTACATTTAAGTGCAGTCAAGGAACAAATGCATTATACAGTCTGATGGTTGTCGGTATGAAGGACCTCCTGTGTTACATTTTGGGAGTCTGAGCCTTCCACTGAACGTGCTCATTCTCTCCGCAAGGTCCGAGTGTAGTGGGTGGGAGGTGTTGTCCATAATGGCTAGGAGTTTTGCTAGACTTCTCCTCTCTGACACCACCGCCAGAGAGTCTAGCTCCACTCCCACCACGTTACTGGCCTTCTCTACCAGCTTGTCCAGTCTGTTTATGTCCCTCGCTCTCAGCCCTCTGCCCCAGCAAACCACGGCATACAAGAAGGCGCCCGCGACCACCGACTTGTAGAACATCTTCAACATCTTTGTACAGACGTTGAAGGATCCTAGCCTCCTCCTTTCCCTTCTTGTAGAGGGCCTCAGCGTGTTTTGACCCATTCAGCTTGTTGTCCATGTGTACTCCCAGGTATTTATAATCCTCACCCATGTCCACATCCACCCCCCAGATGGAAACCGGGGTCGCCGGAGTACTCTTCCTCCTTCCCAGGTCCACAACTAGCTCCTTGGTCTTCGTCAGCTGGAGGTGGTTCTTTCCACACCATGTGACAAAGTCCTCCACCAGTGCCCTGTATTCCTCATCATCACCATCCTCAATACACCCCACTATCGCAGAGTCATCAGAAAACTTCTGAAGGTGGCAGGACTCTGACTGATAGTGGAAATGGGTGGTGTAAATGGTGAAGAAGAAGGGGGAGAGGACTGCACCCTGCGGGGCCCCGGTGTTGCTGACCAGCCTGTCAGATACACAGTCCTGCAGTCGCACGTACTGTGGTCTGTCAGTCAGGTAATCTACAACCCAGGACGCCAAGGGGCCTCCATCTGCATCTTCTCCAACTTCACACCCAGTAGCCCAGGCCGCATGATATTGAAAGTACTGGAGAAGTCAAAAAACATGACCCTCACACTGCTTGCAAGCTTGTCCAGGTGGGTGTGGGCTCGGTTCAGCAGGTAGATGACTGCGTCCTCCACTCCCAGTCGGGGCTGGTAGCCGAATTGGAGTGGGTCCAGGTTGGGCTTGACTGTAGGGCGGAGTTGTTCCAGGACCAACCTCTCCATGGTCTTCATGATATGGGAGGTTAGCGCCACCGGCCTGTAGTCCTTCGACGTGCTGGGGCGCGTGCACTTGGGGATGGGAACCACGCATGAGGTTTTCCACATTGTGGGGACTTTTTGCAGCCTAAGGCTCATGTTGAAGATGTCCTGGAGCACACCACACAGCTGTGGGACGCAGTCTTCGAGCACCCTGGGGCTCACACCGTCAGGACCTGCGGCCTTGCCTGTGTGTTACTTATTTATCTGTGCATTCACCTGTTCTGCAGACAGACACACTGGGGGGGTCTCAGGTGGTTGGGGGAGGGTGGGGTCATTCTTCTGAGGGTGAGGTGTTAAGTGGGGGGAGGTAATCATTGTAGTTGGGGGGCTGTGAGAAGGGGATGTGGGGGTGGATTGGTTCGCTAAAGTTGTCAGGGGGCCGGCTGGCATGTTTTTTGGGGGGGGGCCAGGAGCTTGTCGGAGCCACTGTGTCAAACCTGTTAGAGAACTGGTTTAGCTCATTGGCCCTCTCTTTGTCTCCGTCCACCCCCCTACCCCCCGATGGCCTCCATACCTCTCCTAACTGCCTTCATGTTGTTGTCCTTCCAGCTTCCTCCTGTAGTTCTCCTTGGCTTCCTTTTAGTCTGGTCTTCAGCAGCACCTGAACTCTTTTCACCTCCTCCCTGTTACCAGCATTGAATGCCTTCGTCTTCTCATTCAGTACGGCTTTGATGTCTTTGGTCACCCACGGCTTGTTGTTTGGGTAGCAGGTGACCGTCTGGGACTTTTGAGTCCACACAGAAGTTGATACTCTGTGAGCCCGTTGGAGCCTCATGGTGAGGACATTATGAGCACCTGCCAGTCAGTTACCTCACAACAGCCTTGTAGTGTCTCTTGGACCCCTTCTGACCACCTTCTCACAGTTTTTTGGGTCACAGGCAGTCTTTTGCCTATAGGCACATAACAGGGGTTGAGGTAAACAAGGTTGCGGTCTGACTGGCCCAGCTCTGGGAGTGCTATGGACCTATACGCATCCTCGATGTTTGCGTACAGCAGGTCCAGGATCTTATTTCCTCTGGTGTGGCAGCTGACATACTGAGTGTAGTTGGGTAGTGATTTGTCCATAGTAACATGGTTAAAATCTCCCGAGATGAGGATGAGAGCTTTCGGGTGCTGGGTTTGTAGTCTGGCTATGGAGCTGGGGATGACGTCACCGGCAGCTGCAGCGTTAGCAGAGGGGGGATGTATACTGCCATCATGATACCATGCGGGATCTCCCTGGGCAAATACTATGGTCTGAGTCTTACAGCTAACATCTCTATATTCGGGTCACAGTGGCGCTCTTTTATTGTAATATGACCGGGATGACAATATTTCGTATTAATAAACGAAGCAAGCACCCCTAATTTCTGCGTGCCGTTGGTTCGGTCCTGGCCAGTGCGCACCGTTTCAAAGCCGTTTATAGAGATGTTACTATCCGGAACATGGTCGTGCAGTAAAACACATTAGGCTACACTCACGATGTTCTTTCTGACTACCGGCAAGCACCGACGACTCATCCATTTTATTTGCCAGAGAGCGCACGTTACCCATGACGACAGAAGGAATATATGGTTTATATCTCCCCTCTTCTGTTTCGAGCATCCCCCTTAAGTCCATAAGTCCTTTTTAGCTCCTCTGGGATCTGGTTAGTTAGCGCCGGGTCCGTTAGCTGGATGCTAATAACTGGTGCCGCTAACAACTGTTCCCTGGTGTAGATGAAAGTCCGATGACCATGGATGAAGTACTGGCTGTCCAGAGTCGAAACACAGGATGGACCGCTCGCCTGTGTATCGGTTGGGGACATCTCTACGCTGCTGATCCGCCTCCGCTTGAGATGGTTTCCTGTGGACGGGACTCTCGCTGCTGTCTTGGATCCGCTTTGAACTGAACTCTCGCGGCTGTGTTGGAGCCACTATGGATTGAACTTTCACAGTATCATGTTAGACCCGCTCGACATCCATTGCTTTCGGTCCCCTAGAGGGGGGTGGGGGGTTTCTCATAGTCAGCATTGTCACTGGCGTCCCACTGGATGTGAATTCTCCCTGCCCACTGGGTGTGAGTTTTCCTTGCCCTTTTGTGGGTTCTTCCGAGGATGTCGTAGTCGTAATGATTTGTGCAGTCCTTTTGAGACATTTGTGATTTGGGGCTATATAAATAAACATTGATTGATTGATTGATTGATGAAAGAGCCTCTGCACTGTCGTTGTCCGTCTGAGCTCATCAGTAGCGTCCCCACCGTCAGTAGGACCTACGAAACACTTCTAAACTGCATGTTTAGAAGGGCACGCCTAGATAAAAAGTAAATGTAAAAGTATACAAAAGTACAAAAAGAACAAAGAAAAAAGACAAAGACGGAGCGAACTGCAGCAGCGGCCGTCTAGATCGACGCATGCGCACTTAACAATGTGCGTGATAACAATGTGCGTGACAACAATGTGCGTGACAACAATGTGCGTGATAACAATGTGCGTGATAACAATGTGCGTGACAACAATGTGCGTGACAACAATGTGCGTGACAACAATGTGCGTGACAACAATGTGCGTGACAACAATGTGCGTGACAACAATGTGCGTGACAACATTGTGCGTGATAACAATGTGCGTGACAACAATGTGCGTGACAACAATGTGCGTGACAACAATGTGCGTGACAACAATGTGCGTGATAACAATGTGCGTGATAACAATGTGCGTGATAACAATGTGCGTGATAACAATGTGCGTGATAACAAAGTGCATGATAACTGCATACTAACAATGTGCGTGATAATGTGCGTGATAACAAAGTGCGTGATAACAATGTGCGTGATAACAATGTGCGTGATAACAATGTGCGTGATAACAATGTGCGTGATAACAATGTGCGTGATAATGTGCGTGATAACGATGTGCGTGATAACAATGTGCGTGATAACAATGTGCATGATAACAATGTGCGTGATAACAATGTGCATGATAACAATGTGCGTGATAACAATGTGCGTGATAACAATGTGCGTGATAACAATGTGCGTGATAACAAAGTGCGTGATAACAATGTGCGTGATAACAATGTGCGTGATAACTGCATAATAACAATGTGCATAATAATGTGCGGGATAACTGCATAATAACAATGTGCATGATAACAATGTGCGGGATAACTGCATAATAACAATGTGCATGATAATGTGCGTGATAACAATGTGCGTGATAACAATGGGCGTGATAACAAAGTGCGTGATAACTGCATAATAACAATGTGCGTGACAATGTGCGTGGTAACAAAGTGCGTGATAACTGCATAATAACAATGTGCGGAATAACTGCATAATAACAATGTGCGTGATAATGTGCGTGATAACAATGTGCGTGATAACAATGTGCGTGATAACAATGTGCGTGGTAACAAAGTGCGTGATAACTGCATAATAACAATGTGCGTGATAACTGCATAATAACAATGTGTGTGATAACTGCATAATAACAATGTGCGGGATAACTGCATAATAACAATGTGCGTGATAATGTGCGTGATAATGTGCGTGATAACAATGTGCGTGATAACAATGTGCGTGATAACAATGTGCGTGATAACAATGTGCGTGGTAACAAAGTGCGTGATAACTGCATAATAACAATGTGCGTGATAACAATGTGCGTGATAACTGCATAATAACAATGTGCGTGATAACAATGTGCGTGATAACAATGTGCGTGATAACAATGTGCGTGATAACAATGTGCGTGATTACAATGTGCGTGATTACAATGTGCGTGATAACAATGTGCGTGATAACAATGTGCGTGATAACAATGTGCGTGATAACAATGGGCGTGATAACAATGTGCGTGATAACAATGTGCGTGGAAACAAAGTGCGTGATAACTGCATAATAACAATGTGCGTGATAACAATGTGCGTGATAACAATGTGCGTGATAACAATGTGCGTTATAACAATGTGCGTGACAACAATGTGCGTGATAACTGTGCATGATAACAATGTGCGTGATAACAATGTGTGTGATAACAATGGGCGTGATAACAAAATGCGTGATAACTGCATAATAACAATGTATGTGATAATGTGCGTGATAACAATGTGCGTGATAACAATGTGCGTGATAACAATGTGCGTGATAACCATGTGCGTGATAACCATGTGCGTGATAACCATGTGCGTGATAATAATGTGCGTGATAACCATGTGCGTGATAACCATGTGCGTGATAACAATGTGCGTGATAATAATGTGCGTGATAACAATGTGCGTGATAACAATGTGCGTGATAACAATGTGCGTGATAACAATGGGCGTGATAACAAAATGCGTGATAACTGCATAATAACAATGTATGTGATAATGTGCGTGATAACAATGTGCGTGATAACAATGTGCGTGATAACAATGTGCGTGATAACCATGTGCGTGATAACCATGTGCGTGATAACCATGTGCGTGATAACCATGTGCGTGATAACAATGTGCGTGATAACAATGTGCGTGATAACAATGTGCGTGATAACAATGTGCGTGATAACAATGTGCGTGATAATAATGTGCGTGATAACAATGTGCGTGATAACAATGTGCGTGATAATGTGCGTGATAACAATGTGCGTGATAACAATGGGCGTGATAACAAAATGCGTGATAACTGCATAATAACAATGTGCGTGATAACAATGTGCGTGATAATGTGCGTGATAACAATGTGCGTGATAACAATGGGCGTGATAACAAAATGCGTGATAACTGCATAATAACAATGTGCGTGATAACAATGTGCGTGATAACAAAGTGCGTGATAACAATGTGCGTGATAACAATGTGCGTGATAATGTGCGTGATAACAATGTGCGTGATAACAATGGGCGTGATAACAAAATGCGTGATAACTGCATAATAACAATGTGCGTGACAATGTGCGTGATAACAAAGTGCGTGATAACTGCATAATAACAATGTGCGTGATAACAATGTGCGTGATAACAAAGTGCGTGATAACAATGTGCGTGATAACAATGTGCATGATAACAAAGTGTGTGATAACTGCATAATAACAATTTGCATAATAACAATGCGGGATAACTGCATAATAACAATGTGCATGATAACAATGTGCGTGATAACAATGTGCGTGGTAACAAAGTGCGTGATAACTGCATAATAACAATGTGCGGGATAACTGCATAATAACAATGTGCGTGATAATGTGCGTGATAATGTGCGTGATAACAATGTGCGTGGTAACAAAGTGCGTGATAACTGCATAATAACAATGTCCGTGATAACAATGTGCGTGATAACTGCATAATAACAATATGCGTGATAACAATGTGCGTGATAACAATGTGCGTGATAACAATGTGCGTGACAACAATGTGCGTGATAACTGTGCATGATAACAATGTGCGTGATAACAATGTGTGTGATAACAATGGGCGTGATAACAAAATGCGTGATAACTGCATAATAACAATGTATGTGATAATGTGCGTGATAACAATGTGCGTGATAACAATGTGCGTGATAATAATGTGCGTGATAACAATGTGCGTGATAACAATGTGCGTGATAACAATGTGTGTGATAATAATGTGCGTGATAACAATGTGCGTGATAACAATGTGCGTGATAACAATGTGCGTGATAATGTGCGTGATAACAATGTGCGTGATAACAATGGGCGTGATAACAATGGGCGTGATAACAATGGGCGTGATAACAAAATGCGTGATAACTGCATAATAAGAATGTGCGTGACAATGTGCGTGATAACAAAGTGCGTGATAACTGCATAATAACAATGTGCGTGATAACAATGTGCGTGATAACAAAGTGCGTGATAACAATGTGCGTGATAACAATGTGCATGATAACAAAGTGTGTGATAACTGCATAATAACAATTTGCATAATAACAATGCGGGATAACTGCATAATAACAATGTGCATGATAACAATGTGCGTGATAACAATGTGCGTGGTAACAAAGTGCGTGATAACTGCATAATAACAATGTGCGGGATAACTGCATAATAACAATGTGCGTGATAATGTGCGTGATAACAATGTGCGTGGTAACAAAGTGCGTGATAACTGCATAATAACAATGTCCGTGATAACAATGTGCGTGATAACTGCATAATAACAATATGCGTGATAACAATGTGCGTGATAACAATGTGCATGATAATGGGCGTGATAACAATGGGCGTGATAACAATGTGCGTGATAACAATGTGCGTGATAACAATGTGCGGGATAACAATGTGCGGGATAACTGCATAATAACAATGTGCGGGATAACAATGTGCGGGATAACAATGTGCGTGACAACAATGTGCGTGATAACAATGTGCGTGATAACAATGTGCGTGATAACTGTGCATGATAACAATGTGCGTGATAACAATGGGCGTGATAACAAAATGCGTGATAACAATGTGTGTGATAACAATGGGCGTGATAACAAAATGCGTGATAACAATGTGCGTGATAACAATGTGCGTGATAATGTGCGTGATAACAAAATGCGTGATAACTGCATAAAAACAATGTGCGTGATAATGTGCGTGATAATGTGCGTGATAACAATGTGCGTGATAACAATGGGCGTGATAACAAAATGCGTGATAACTGCATAATAACAATGTGCGTGATAATGTGCGTGATAACAATGTGCGTGATAACAATGTGCGTGATAACAATGTGCATGATAACAATGTGCGTGATAACAATGTGCATGATAACAATGTGCATGATAACAATGTGCGTGATAACAATGTGCGTGATAACAATGTGCGTGATAACAATGTGCATGATAATGTGCATAATAACAATGTGCGTGATAACAATGTGCATAATAACAATGTGCGTGATAACAATGTGCGTGATAACAATGTGCGTGATAACAATGTGCGTGATAACAATGTGCGTGATAACAATGTGCATAATAACAATGTG
This sequence comes from Nerophis ophidion, assembly GCF_033978795.1. Classification (NCBI taxonomy): domain Eukaryota; kingdom Metazoa; phylum Chordata; class Actinopteri; order Syngnathiformes; family Syngnathidae; genus Nerophis; species Nerophis ophidion. Next base: position 57,609,092 of record NC_084620.1, read on the forward strand.
CGTGACAACAATGTGCGTGACAACAATGTGCGTGATAACAATGTGCGTGATAACAATGTGCGTGATAACTGCATGATAACAATGTGCGTGATAACAATGGGCGTGATAACAAAATGCGTGATAACAATGTGTGTGATAACAATGGGCGTGATAACAAAATGCGTGATAACAATGTGCGTGATAACAATGTGCGTGATAATGTGCGTGATAACAAAATGCGTGATAACTGCATAAAAACAATGTGCGTGATAATGTGCGTGATAATGTGCGTGATAACAATGTGCGTGATAACAATGGGCGTGATAACAAAATGCGTGATAACTGCATAATAACAATGTGCGTGATAATGTGCGTGATAACAATGTGCGTGATAACAATGGGCGTGATAACAAAATGCGTGATAACTGCATACTAACAATGTGCGTGATAACAATGTGCGTGATAACAATGTGCGTGATAACAATGTGCGTGATAACAATGTGCGTGATAACAATGTGCATGATAACAATGTGCGTGATAACAATGTGCGTGATAACAATGTGCGTGATAACAATGTGCATGATAACAATGTGCATAATAACAATGTGCGTGATAACAATGTGCGTGATAACAATGTGCATAATAACAATGTGCGTGATAACAATGTGCATAATAACAATGTGCGTGATAACAATGTGCATAATAACAATGTGCGTGATAACAATGTGCGTGATAACAATGTGCGTGATAACAATGTGCATAATAACAATGTGCGTGATAACAATGTGCATAATAACAATGTGCGTGATAACAATGTGCGGGATAACAATGTGCGGGATAACAATGTGCGTGACAACAATGTGCGTGATAACAATGTGCGTGATAATGTGCGTGATAACTGTGCATGATAACAATGTGCGTGATAACAATGGGCGTGATAACAAAATGCGTGATAACAATGTGTGTGATAACAATGGGCGTGATAACAAAATGCGTGATAACAATGTGCGTGATAACAATGTGCGTGATAATGTGCGTGATAACAAAATGCGTGATAACTGCATAAAAACAATGTGCGTGATAATGTGCGTGATAATGTGCGTGATAACAATGTACGTGATAACAATGGGCGTGATAACAAAATGCGTGATAACTGCATAATAACAATGTGCGTGATAATGTGCGTGATAACAATGTGCGTGATAACAATGTGCGTGATAACAATGTGCATGATAACAATGTGCGTGATAACAATGTGCATGATAACAATGTGCGTGATAACAATGTGCGTGATAACAATGTGCGTGATAACAATGTGCATAACAATGTGCATGATAACAATGTGCATAATAACAATGTGCGTGATAACAATGTGCGTGATAACAATGTGCGTGATAACAATGTGCGTGATAACAATGTGCGTGATAACAATGTGCATAATAACAATGTGCATAATAACAATGTGCGTGACAACAATGTGCGTGACAACAATGTGCGTGACAACAATGTGCGTGACAACAATGTGCGTGACAACAATGTGCGTGATAACAATGTGCGTGATAACAATGTGCGTGATAACAATGTGCGTGATAACAATGTGCGTGATAACAATGTGCGTGATAACAATGGGCGTGATAACAAAATGCGTGATAACAATGTGTGTGATAACAATGGGCGTGATAACAAAATGCGTGATAACAATGTGCGTGATAACAATGTGCGTGATAATGTGCGTGATAACAAAATGCGTGATAACAATGTGCGTGATAACAAAATGCGTGATAACTGCATAAAAACAATGTGCGTGATAATGTGCGTGATAATGTGCGTGATAACAATGTGCGTGATAACAATGGGCGTGATAACAAAATGCGTGATAACTGCATAATAACAATGTGCGTGATAATGTGCGTGATAACAATGTGCGTGATAACAATGTGCGTGATAACAATGTGCGTGATAACAATGTGCATGATAACAATGTGCGTGATAACAATGTGCGTGATAACAATGTGCATGATAACAATGTGCGTGATAACAATGTGCGTGATAACAATGTGCATGATAACAATGTGCATAATAACAATGTGCGTGATAACAATGTGCGTGATAACAATGTGCGTGATAACAATGTGCATAATAACAATGTGCATAATAACAATGTGCGTGACAACAATGTGCGTGACAACAATGTGCGTGACAACAATGTGCGTGACAACAATGTGCGTGATAACAATGTGCGTGATAACAATGTGCGTGATAACAATGTGCATAATAACAATGTGCGTGACAACAATGTGCGTGACAACAATGTGCGTGACAACAATGTGCGTGATAACAATGTGCGTGATAACAATGTGCGTGATAACAATGTGCGTGATAACTGTGCATGATAACAATGTGCGTGATAACAATGGGCGTGATAACAAAATGCGTGATAACAATGTGTGTGATAACAAAATGCGTGATAACAATGTGCGTGATAACAATGGGCGTGATAACAAAATGCGTGATAACAATGTGTGTGATAACAAAATGCGTGATAACAATGTGCGTGATAACAAAATGCGTGATAACTGCATAAAAACAATGTGCGTGATAATGTGCGTGATAATGTGCGTGATAACAATGTGCGTGATAACAATGGGCGTGATAACAAAATGCGTGATAACTGCATAATAACAATGTGCGTGATAATGTGCGTGATAACAATGTGCGTGATAACAATGTGCGTGATAACAATGTGCGTCATAACAATGTGCGTGATAACAATGTGCGTGATAACAATGTGCGTGATAACAATGTGCATGATAACAATGTGCGTGATAACAATGTGCGTGATAACAATGTGCGTGATAACAATGTGCATGATAACAATGTGCGTGATAACAATGTGCATAATAACAATGTGCATAATAACAATGTGCGTGATAACAATGTGCATAATAACAATGTGCGTGATAACAATGTGCGTGATAACAATGTGCGTGATAACAATGTGCATAATAACAATGTGCATAATAACAATGTGCGTGATAACAATGTGCATAATAACAATGTGCGTGATAACAATGTGCGTGATAACAATGTGCGTGATAACAATGTGCGTGATAACTGTGCATGATAACAATGTGCATAATAACAATGTGCATAATAACAATGTGCGTGATAACAATGTGCATAATAACAATGTGCGTGATAACAATGTGCGTGATAACAATGTGCGTGATAACAATGTGCATAATAACAATGTGCATAATAACAATGTGCGTGATAACAATGTGCATAATAACAATGTGCGTGATAACAATGTGCGTGATAACAATGTGCGTGATAACCATGTGCGTGATAACCATGTGCGTGATAACCATGTGCGTGATAACCATGTGCGTGATAATAATGTGCGTGATAACAATGTGCGTGATAACAATGTGCGTGATAACAATGTGCGTGATAATAATGTGCGTGATAACAATGTGCGTGATAACAATGTGCGTGATAACAATGTGCGTGATAATGTGCGTGATAACAATGTGCGTGATAACAATGGGCGTGATAACAAAATGCGTGATAACTGCATAATAACAATGTGCGTGATAACAATGTGCGTGATAATGTGCGTGATAACAATGTGCGTGATAACAATGGGCGTGATAACAAAATGCGTGATAACTGCATAATAACAATGTGCGTGATAACAATGTGCGTGATAACAAAGTGCGTGATAACAATGTGCGTGATAACAATGTGCGTGATAATGTGCGTGATAACAATGTGCGTGATAACAATGGGCGTGATAACAAAATGCGTGATAACTGCATAATAACAATGTGCGTGACAATGTGCGTGATAACAAAGTGCGTGATAACTGCATAATAACAATGTGCGTGATAACAATGTGCGTGATAACAAAGTGCGTGATAACAATGTGCGTGATAACAATGTGCATGATAACAAAGTGTGTGATAACTGCATAATAACAATTTGCATAATAACAATGCGGGATAACTGCATAATAACAATGTGCGTGATAACAATGTGCATGATAACAAAGTGTGTGATAACTGCATAATAACAATTTGCATAATAACAATGCGGGATAACTGCATAATAACCATGTGCATGATAACAATGTGCGTGATAACAATGTGCGTGGTAACAAAGTGCGTGATAACTGCATAATAACAATGTGCGGGATAACTGCATAATAACAATGTGCGTGATAATGTGCGTGATAATGTGCGTGATAACAATGTGCGTGGTAACAAAGTGCGTGATAACTGCATAATAACAATGTCCGTGATAACAATGTGCGTGATAACTGCATAATAACAATATGCGTGATAACAATGTGCGTGATAACAATGTGCGTGATAACAATGTGCGTGACAACAATGTGCGTGATAACTGTGCATGATAACAATGTGCGTGATAACAATGTGTGTGATAACAATGGGCGTGATAACAAAATGCGTGATAACTGCATAATAACAATGTATGTGATAATGTGCGTGATAACAATGTGCGTGATAACAATGTGCGTGATAATAATGTGCGTGATAACAATGTGCGTGATAACAATGTGCGTGATAACAATGTGTGTGATAATAATGTGCGTGATAACAATGTGCGTGATAACAATGTGCGTGATAACAATGTGCGTGATAATGTGCGTGATAACAATGTGCGTGATAACAATGTGCGTGATAACAATGGGCGTGATAACAATGGGCGTGATAACAAAATGCGTGATAACTGCATAATAAGAATGTGCGTGACAATGTGCGTGATAACAAAGTGCGTGATAACTGCATAATAACAATGTGCGTGATAACAATGTGCGTGATAACAAAGTGCGTGATAACAATGTGCGTGATAACAATGTGCATGATAACAAAGTGTGTGATAACTGCATAATAACAATTTGCATAATAACAATGCGGGATAACTGCATAATAACAATGTGCATGATAACAATGTGCGTGATAACAATGTGCGTGGTAACAAAGTGCGTGATAACTGCATAATAACAATGTGCGGGATAACTGCATAATAACAATGTGCGTGATAATGTGCGTGATAACAATGTGCGTGGTAACAAAGTGCGTGATAACTGCATAATAACAATGTCCGTGATAACAATGTGCGTGATAACTGCATAATAACAATATGCGTGATAACAATGTGCGTGATAACAATGTGCATGATAATGGGCGTGATAACAATGGGCGTGATAACAATGTGCGTGATAACAATGTGCGTGATAACAATGTGCGTGATAACAATGTGCGGGATAACAATGTGCGGGATAACTGCATAATAACAATGTGCGGGATAACAATGTGCGGGATAACAATGTGCGTGACAACAATGTGCGTGATAACAATGTGCGTGATAACAATGTGCGTGATAACTGTGCATGATAACAATGTGCGTGATAACAATGGGCGTGATAACAAAATGCGTGATAACAATGTGTGTGATAACAATGGGCGTGATAACAAAATGCGTGATAACAATGTGCGTGATAACAATGTGCGTGATAATGTGCGTGATAACAAAATGCGTGATAACTGCATAAAAACAATGTGCGTGATAATGTGCGTGATAATGTGCGTGATAATGTGCGTGATAACAATGTGCGTGATAACAATGGGCGTGATAACAAAATGCGTGATAACTGCATAATAACAATGTGCGTGATAATGTGCGTGATAACAATGTGCGTGATAACAATGTGCGTGATAACAATGTGCATGATAACAATGTGCGTGATAACAATGTGCATGATAACAATGTGCGTGATAACAATGTGCGTGATAACAATGTGCGTGATAACAATGTGCGTGATAACAATGTGCATGATAATGTGCATAATAACAATGTGCGTGATAACAATGTGCATAATAACAATGTGCGTGATAACAATGTGCGTGATAACAATGTGCGTGATAACAATGTGCGTGATAACAATGTGCGTGATAACAATGTGCATAATAACAATGTGCGTGACAACAATGTGCGTGACAACAATGTGCGTGATAACAATGTGCGTGATAACAATGTGCGTGATAACTGCATGATAACAATGTGCGTGATAACAATGGGCGTGATAACAAAATGCGTGATAACAATGTGTGTGATAACAATGGGCGTGATAACAAAATGCGTGATAACAATGTGCGTGATAACAATGTGCGTGATAATGTGCGTGATAACAAAATGCGTGATAACTGCATAAAAACAATGTGCGTGATAATGTGCGTGATAATGTGCGTGATAACAATGTGCGTGATAACAATGGGCGTGATAACAAAATGCGTGATAACTGCATAATAACAATGTGCGTGATAATGTGCGTGATAATGTGCGTGATAATGTGCGTGATAACAATGTGCGTGATAACAATGGGCGTGATAACAAAATGCGTGATAACTGCATACTAGCAATGTGCGTGATAACAATGTGCGTGATAACAATGTGCGTGATAACAATGTGCGTGATAACAATGTGCGTGATAACAATGTGCATGATAACAATGTGCGTGATAACAATGTGCGTGATAACAATGTGCGTGATAACAATGTGCATGATAACAATGTGCATAATAACAATGTGCGTGATAACAATGTGCGTGATAACAATGTGCATAATAACAATGTGCGTGATAACAATGTGCATAATAACAATGTGCGTGATAACAATGTGCGTGATAACAATGTGCATAATAACAATGTGCGTGATAACAATGTGCGTGATAACAATGTGCGTGATAACAATGTGCATAATAACAATGTGCGTGATAACAATGTGCATAATAACAATGTGCGTGATAACAATGTGCGGGATAACAATGTGCGGGATAACAATGTGCGTGACAACAATGTGCGTGATAACAATGTGCGTGATAATGTGCGTGATAACTGTGCATGATAACAATGTGCGTGATAACAATGGGCGTGATAACAAAATGCGTGATAACAATGTGTGTGATAACAATGGGCGTGATAACAAAATGCGTGATAACAATGTGCGTGATAACAATGTGCGTGATAATGTGCGTGATAACAAAATGCGTGATAACTGCATAAAAACAATGTGCGTGATAATGTGCGTGATAATGTGCGTGATAACAATGTACGTGATAACAATGGGCGTGATAACAAAATGCGTGATAACTGCATAATAACAATGTGCGTGATAATGTGCGTGATAACAATGTGCGTGATAACAATGTGCGTGATAACAATGTGCATGATAACAATGTGCGTGATAACAATGTGCATGATAACAATGTGCGTGATAACAATGTGCGTGATAACAATGTGCGTGATAACAATGTGCATGATAACAATGTGCATGATAACAATGTGCATAATAACAATGTGCATAATAACAATGTGCGTGATAACAATGTGCGTGATAACAATGTGCGTGATAACAATGTGCGTGATAACAATGTGCGTGATAACAATGTGCATAATAACAATGTGCATAATAACAATGTGCGTGACAACAATGTGCGTGACAACAATGTGCGTGACAACAATGTGCGTGACAACAATGTGCGTGACAACAATGTGCGTGACAATGTGCGTGATAACAATGTGCGTGATAACAATGTGCGTGATAACAATGTGCGTGATAACAATGTGCGTGATAACAATGGGCGTGATAACAAAATGCGTGATAACAATGTGTGTGATAACAATGGGCGTGATAACAAAATGCGTGATAACAATGTGCGTGATAATGTGCGTGATAACAAAATGCGTGATAACAATGTGCGTGATAACAAAATGCGTGATAACTGCATAAAAACAATGTGCGTGATAATGTGCGTGATAATGTGCGTGATAACAATGTGCGTGATAACAATGGGCGTGATAACAAAATGCGTGATAACTGCATAATAACAATGTGCGTGATAATGTGCGTGATAACAATGTGCGTGATAACAATGTGCGTGATAACAATGTGCGTGATAACAATGTGCATGATAACAATGTGCGTGATAACAATGTGCGTGATAACAATGTGCATGATAACAATGTGCGTGATAACAATGTGCGTGATAACAATGTGCATGATAACAATGTGCATAATAACAATGTGCGTGATAACAATGTGCGTGATAACAATGTGCGTGATAACAATGTGCATAATAACAATGTGCATAATAACAATGTGCGTGACAACAATGTGCGTGACAACAATGTGCGTGACAACAATGTGCGTGACAACAATGTGCGTGATAACAATGTGCGTGATAACAATGTGCGTGATAACAATGTGCGTGATAACAATGTGCGTGATAACAATGTGCATAATAACAATGTGCGTGACAACAATGTGCGTGACAACAATGTGCGTGACAACAATGTGCGTGATAACAATGTGCGTGATAACAATGTGCGTGATAACAATGTGCGTGATAACTGTGCATGATAACAATGTGCGTGATAACAATGGGCGTGATAACAAAATGCGTGATAACAATGTGTGTGATAACAAAATGCGTGATAACAATGTGCGTGATAACAATGGGCGTGATAACAAAATGCGTGATAACAATGTGTGTGATAACAAAATGCGTGATAACAATGTGCGTGATAACAAAATGCGTGATAACTGCATAAAAACAATGTGCGTGATAATGTGCGTGATAATGTGCGTGATAACAATGTGCGTGATAACAATGGGCGTGATAACAAAATGCGTGATAACTGCATAATAACAATGTGCGTGATAATGTGCGTGATAACAATGTGCGTGATAACAATGTGCGTGATAACAATGTGCGTCATAACAATGTGCGTGATAACAATGTGCGTGATAACAATGTGCGTGATAACAATGTGCATGATAACAATGTGCGTGATAACAATGTGCGTGATAACAATGTGCGTGATAACAATGTGCATGATAACAATGTGCGTGATAACAATGTGCATAATAACAATGTGCATAATAACAATGTGCGTGATAACAATGTGCATAATAACAATGTGCGTGATAACAATGTGCGTGATAACAATGTGCGTGATAACAATGTGCATAATAACAATGTGCATAATAACAATGTGCGTGATAACAATGTGCATAATAACAATGTGCGTGATAACAATGTGCGTGATAACAATGTGCGTGATAACAATGTGCGTGATAACTGTGCATGATAACAATGTGCATAATAACAATGTGCATAATAACAATGTGCGTGATAACAATGTGCATAATAACAATGTGCGTGATAACAATGTGCGTGATAACAATGTGCGTGATAACAATGTGCATAATAACAATGTGCATAATAACAATGTGCGTGATAACAATGTGCATAATAACAATGTGCGTGATAACAATGTGCGTGATAACAATGTGCGTGATAACAAAAGAGAGCTTGTGATGAGAAAGCTTGAGGCAACGCTCATGATTCCTTTTGCAAAAAGTTAGCTTCAACTCTCGCTGATCCCGCCTGTCGCCGGACTTTGTTCCGCCTTTCAAAAGAAGACGGCAAACAGCGAGGGCTTCTCATGTTGGGAAGAGACGAGGCTTCTTAAAGACGCCATCTTCCCCTCTGTGGTCCACAGGAAGTCAGTGTGTGGAAGTTTCCCCCCCGGATCATTAACTCTGCTACCGCTCAATCAATGGAGCTCCTAATTAGGCGGCGGCCTCACCTGGGCCGCCTTAACGAGGCCGCGGGAACACAAAGTGCGTGTTTCGCCTCCACATCAAAGCCGCCATTTAGCCGCGTCTGTTTGCTCGTTAGCTTTAGCGCACGGTGACTGGATCAAAGCAGCTTTGGGGGTAAATTAGCACGCCACGTGTTGGCGGCGCCGTGTGGACGTTATTAAGGCTGTCAGATAGTGGGCGGGGCCTCCAGCCTGTAAATGACATCTGCCGGCCACGCTGGGACCCGGGACTGGCAGGCCTTTCTCTCTAAGTGCTTTTTTTGATTGACAGGTGCCTTTTGTGGCGCTTTGTACAGCACACACACACACAAACACACACTTTTTCACAAAAGTTAGGTTTTTATTTTAATGGTTTCACCTCTGCTGGTAAACAACAATTTATTGAGTGACACTTTTGTATTTGTGTAGCATGTATGCACGACTACACACACTGCTTTAGGCACACACACACATGCACACACATATACGTGCACACACACACGCGCACAGACATACACGTGCACACAAAAACACTCATGCACACTCGCATGCACACACACGCACACAAACAACAATGCACACACACTTATGCACACACACACATGCAGTCACACACATGCACACACTCACACACACACTTGCACACATGCACACACACATGCGCACACACACAAACATGCGCACACACACAAACATGCAATCACACACATGCACACACACATGCACACATGCATGCACACACTTGCACACACTTGCACACACATGCACACACACAAACATGCACACACACAAACATGCACACACACACATGCTCATGCACACACACAAACATGCAAGCACACACGCACACATGCACACACACACTCGCAAACACACACACATGCACACACTTGCAAACACACAAACATGCACACACATGCTCATGCACGCACACACATGCACACACACAAACATGCAATCACACTCATGCACACACTTGCACACAGACACACACATGCACACACACAAACATGCACTCACACACATGCACACACACACTTGCTCACAGACACACACATGCACATACACAAACATGCACTCACACACATGCACACACACACTTGCACACATGCACACACACATGCACACACACGCACGCACACACTTGCACACAGACACACACATGCACACACACATGCACACACACAAACATGCACTCACACACACGCACACACATGCACACACACACATGCACACACTTTTACACGCACTTACGCGCACATACACGCACAAATATGCACACACAAACACACACATGTACATGCACATACACGCACACACATGCACACACACACGCACACATACACGCACGCACATGCTCACACAAACACACACATGCACACACACGCACACACAAACACACACATGCACACGCACGCACATACACGCACACACATGCACACACACAAACATGCACACACATGCTCACACAAATACGCACACACAAACACACGCATGCACACACACACATACCCACACACAAATGCTGAAACGCACACACACACACATGCTCACTCACATGCACACACACACGCATACACACACACACAAATGCTCAAATGCACACACACACATGCTCTCTCACATGCACACACACATACACACATGCACACACACACACACATACACACACACACACACACACATGAGCCTGCATTATGTCCCTCCATCAGAACACGCCTGTCAGCCCACACTTTGCTTAGCGTCCTCCTCTGCGGAGGATTAGCATGCAGTGCTATCTGGCGCTACCACTTCTAACGATGCGCCTCAAGCCTCCAAGAGGGAGACACACACACACACCCACCCACACACACACACACACACACACACACACACACACACACAGATGTTCAGTGCAGAGCAGAGTTAGCTATCAGCAAGGTGTTCACTAACGAGATAAATGTATTGTCTGCTTTAAGCTCCACCTCCTTCTGTGGAGGCCACGCCCACAACCTGCGGGCATAAATGAGAGATGTGAGCTTAGCTTCATAACTACAAACCCCAGAAGCAGTGAAGTTGTCACCTTGTGTAAATGCTAAATAAAAAGAGAAGACAACAAATCCTTTTCAACTTATATTCAATTGAATAGACTGCAAAGACAAGATATTTCATCTTCACACTGAAAAACTTTATTTTTTGCAAATATCAGCACATTTGGAATTTGATGCCTGCAACATGTTTCAAAAAAGCTGGCACATGTGGCAAAAAAGAGTGCTCATTTAAGACATTTGGAACGTCCCACAGGTAAACAGGCTAATTGGGACCAGGTGAGTGCCATGATCCGCTACTTGGATCATGGCATTTTCTGGTTTGGTTCTTTTTTGTTATCACATCCTGTTTTGTATTTGACGTCCACAGTTCCTGGTGGCACTTCCTGTTTTGTTTCCGTTGCCATAGTAACACATTTGTGTCACCTGCCTTCTGTCTTTCTCGCGCACCTGCCTCCTAATTTCTGTCGCTATTTAAGCCTGCCCTTGTTTGTCATTCGCTCTCGCGGTCTCTTTTTGTATTTCGATGCAACAGGTGACGTCGCTATCTCTCATCGTGGTAAAGACTATTTTTGATACTTGTTAGCTTCCATGCTATTCGTTTGTTTATTTCCCCAGCTCACATGCTAGCGCCTTTGGTTATTTTCAACTCACATGCTAGTTCTGTGGGCTTCACGGTGGCAAAGGGGTTAGTGCGTATGCCTCACAATACGAAGGACCTGAAGGTCAGGGTTCAATCCTGGGCTCGGGATCTTTCTGTGTGGAGTTTGCATGTTCTCCCCGTGACTGCGTGGGCTCCCTCCGGGTACTCCGGCTTCCTCCCACCTCCGAAGACATGCACCTGGGGATAGGTTGATTGGCAACACTAAATTGGTACTAGTGTGTGAATGTTGTCCGTCTATCTGTGTTGGCCCTGTGATGAGGTGGCGACTTGTCCAGGGTGTAATCCGCCTTCCGCCCAATCGTAGCTGAGATAGGCACCAGCGCCCCCCGCGACCCCAAAGGAAATAACCGGTAGAAAATGGATGGATGGATGCTAGTTCTGTTGGTTTTTGTTGTTAGTGCCTTTGTGCAAAGTATTTCTGTTCTTAGTTTGTTCTGTAGTGTGTAATAAATCTTTATTCTTACCTTCACGCTGTGTCCATTCTCCGACTGCATCCACGAGAGAACAAAGACCACACCACGATGCCAGCTAAACGTCACAGATTGGCTATAAAAACAGCTTCCATGAAATGCTCAATCGTTCACAAACAAGGACGGGGTGAGGGTCACCACCTTGTCAACAAATGCCTGAGCAAATTGTTTAAGAACAACATTTCTCAAGCAGCTATTGCAAGAAATTTAGGGATTTCACCATCTACGCTCCGTAATATCAACCAAAAAGTTCAGAGAATCTGGAGAAATCACTGCACGTAAGCCATGATGTTACGGACTTTGGATCCCTCTGCATCAAAAAGCCACATCAGTGTGTAAAGGATATCACCACATGGGCTCAGGAACACTTCAGAGAACCACTGTCAGTAACTACAGTTGGTCGCTACATCTGTAAGTGCTTGTTAAAACTCTACTATGCAAAGCCAAAGCCATTTATCAACAACACCCAGAAACCTTTCGCTGGGCCCGAGCTCATCTAAAATGAACTGATTAGATTAGATTAGATAGTACTTTATTTATTCCGTCAAGAGAGTTCCTTCAGGAAAATTGAAATTTTCAAGCACAATCCCATTCAAGATCAGACAAATATTACAGGGAGACAGAACAGGATCGCTGACGGGTCTGCCGGCCTCCAGCGCCCCTTACAAAAAAGATGAGATACAGATAAACAAGGGGGGGGGAATGGGAGAAAAAAATAGAAGAATAAAATAAAATAAAAAATCGGTCTTAGCCTGGGCTCTAGAGAGGGGGTGCAGACTGAGGCCAAGGGAAAAAAACAACTCATAGCCATAGTACGGAAACATCAAAGAACACAGAGGACATTAAAGACATTAAAGCAGCATATACAACCAGACACTTCTACATATAGCTATGAATAAAAAGTAAAAGAAACACATCCACTGTGGTGTGATGTAAAGTGGAATAGTGTTACGTGGTCTGACAAGTCCACATTTCCAAAGAGATTTTGGAAAGCTGTGTCGTCCGGACCACAGATCAAAAGAACCATGGGGATTGTTTAGGGTGAAAGTGTAAAAGTCAGCATGTGTGATGGTGTGGATGTGTACTAGTGGCCAAGGCATGGCTAACTTACACAGGGATGGGACTTTTCCGCGGAATTCTGCCGATTTTGGCGCCGCCGGTCATTTATATAAAATAATGCCAATGTGTGAAGGCACCAGATTGGCCAGCTCTACAATCAGCTGACGACATCAACCAATGACATTGCCCGTTATAGGCATCTGCATGCGTTGTTTGCCGACAATATCTAGTTCCTGATCCTCAATTATTGTGAGTGTTTCTTATAATAATTTGTTATAATAGAAGAGAACAAGATGGTTGGCCCCTTGCCTCTGAGCACTACTGTCAGTTTTGTGGTTATTTGGACGTTTGTTTTGAGGACCATCCACTCACTTCTGGTGTATGAACCCCGGGAGTTGTTGAGGATAGTCAGTACGCTCATGTGAACTTTACAATGCAAGAGACTCGGATTCATTTTTCCGTACTAATGCTAACCCGAGTGCTTCCGTCGGGTGAACACGCCGCTGAGTGCGATCCGGCCGACTGGGGAAAGTGAAAGCTTGGTTGGCACATCCTGACGCGGTGAAGATCTCTGCACTTCCCCTGGAGTACAGCGACTGTTTCTGTCGCTTTTTGTCACGGCGGGTGCTTCGATTGGTCGGCGGGACAGCGGCAGGATCCCTGCGAGCTGCGCCCTTTTGGCTCATCTCACCGGGGCTCGGGTGGCGTGTCCCTGGCTAGTCTTCGGCCTCAGTGCTAATATTGCAAGGACATTGGGAACTAGGGATCCCGGGGAAAGGTGGCACTCTTTGACCACGCGAAATCGGTACTGGGATCTGCCTTCAAGCTGAAGTCAAACATCGTCACAAATTCTGGTTAATCCATTTGTAGGCCTATTTTTGTCTATAGTCCAAAAGTGCGCAAGAATTTGATATATGTGTAATCTTGTATACATAAATGTCATCACATGATACATTTTTATGAAAATATTTGCTAATAAATGTGAAATTTTGGTCAGCAGAATATTTTTAGATTTTGACTCAAAATAGCAGGAAATGCATCCGTGGAGTGATTTGCCCTGAAACCGGATTGAAAGGTTTCACATAGATTGTTACACGCTAAGTCTTCATTTAACTGCTCCGCAACAATTTTTTCAAGGATTTTTGAAATAAAGGGAAGGTGAGACACCGGTCGGTAGTTTACCATGAGGTCAGGATCGAGGTTAGGTCTTTTAAGAAGAGGATGAATAACCGCTTTTGTTAATGCTAGGGGAACAGTGCCCGAGGAAAGTGATAAGTTTATAATATTTAGCACTGATGGACCTAATATAACGTATTATTTTCGGGTCTCCCCATGTCTAGCATTAAAAGATTACAGTTGGTACAAAATGCGGCTGCTAGACTTTTGACAAGAACAAGAAAGTTTGATCACATTACGCCTATACTGTATATACCTTTATATACATACATATATACTTATACTGTATATACCTTTATATACATATATACATACATATATACCTACACTGTATATACCTTTTATATACATATATACATACATATATACCTATACTGTATCTACCTTTTATATACATTTATACATACATATATACCTATACTGTATATACCTTTATATACATATATACATACATATATACCTATACTGTATATACCTTTTATATACATATATACCTATACTGTATATACCTTTATATACATACATATATACCTATACTGTATATACCTTTATATACATATATACCTATACTGTATATACCTTTTATATACATATATACATACATATATACCTATACTATATATACCTTTATATACATACATATATACCTATACTGTATATACCTTTATATACATATATACATACATATATACCTATACTGTATATACCTTGATATACGTATATACATACATATATACCTATACTGTATATACCTTTATATACATACATACATACATATATACCTATACTGTATATACCTTTATATACATACATACATACATATATACCTATACTGTATATACCTTTATATACATATATACATACATATATACCTATACTGGCTCACCTGCACTGGCTTCCTGTGCACTTAAGATGTGACTTTAAGGTTTTACTACTTACGTATAAAATACTACACGGTCTAGTTCCATCCTATCTTGCCGATTGTATTGTACCATATGTCCCGGCAAGAAATCTGCGTTCAAAGGACTCCGGCTTATTAGTGATTCCCAAAGCCCCCAAAAAGTCTGCGGGCTATAGAGCTTTTTCATTTCGGGCTCCAGTACTCTGGAATGCCGTCCCGGTAACAGTTCCAGATGCTACCTCAGTAGAAGCATTTAAGTCTCACCTTAAAACTCATTTGTATACTCTAGCCTTTAAATAGACTCCCTTTTTAGACCAGTTGATCTGCCGTTTCTTTTCTTTTTCTCCTATGTCCCACTCTCCCTTGTGGAGGGGGTCCGGTCCGATCCGGTGGCCATGTACTGCTTGCCTGTGTATCTCTGCGCTGCTGATCCCGCCTCTGCTTGGGATGGTTTCCTGCTGGCTCCGCTGTGAACGCGACTCTCGCTGCTGTGTTGGATCCGCTTTGGACTGGACTCTTGCGACTGTGTTGGATCCATTATGGATTGAACTTTCACAGTATCATGTTAGACCCGCTCGACATCCATTGCTTTCCTCCTCTCCAAGGTTCTCATAGTCATCATTGTCACCGACGTCCCACTGGGTGTGAGTTTTCCTTGCCCTTATGTGGGCCTACCCAGGATGTCTTAGTGGTTTGTGCAGCCCTTTGAGACACTAGTGATTTAGGGCTATATAAGTAAACATTGATTGATTGATTGATCCTAAGCTAACATAGATTTCAAAAAATGTTTTGGGGGGGCGGGTAAACCGCAGGCCCCCCTAGCAGGCGAGTGCACATACTAAAAGATTGCAGTCTTCCACAAAGCGGTGTTTTAGAATTTAAAAAATGTTCAGCTGGTTTTGTAAATCTTCATTCCCATCCCTGCTTACACATCTGTGAAGGCAGCATTAATGCTGAAAGGTACATACAGCTCTGGGAGCAACATATGTTGTTATCATGGACGCCCCTGCTTATTTCAGCAAGACGGTGCCAAGCCACGTGTTACAACAGCGTGGCTTCGTAGTAAAAGAGTGCAGGTACTAGACTGGCCTGCCTGTAGTCCAGACATTGCTAGTGTGGGAAGGCTGAAATATGAGGCAGGAGACTGTTGAAGAACTTAAGCTGTACATCAAGAAAGAATGGGAAAGAATATTCTAGATATGCAGACGGATTGAATTGGTCTGGTTTTGTATCACGTCGTGACGTCCTGCAGCTTTGTCCTCTCTAGAGGACGACTGCAGGGAAGGAAGCCTTGACAGGATGAAGGCTGGAGAACAAGGAGGAGGGTGCTAGACGCTCTTCCTGCAGCACACTTGGTGACGTGTGTGTGTCTGTGTGTGTATGTGTGTGTGTGTCTGCGTGTGTGTGTGTGTACGTGCGTGCGTGTGCGTACGTGTGTGTCTGCGTGAGTGCGTCTGTGTGTGTGTGTGTGTGTGTGTGTGTGTGTGTGCGTCTCCATGTGTGTGCGTCTGCATGTGTGTGTGTGTGCGTGCGTGTGTGTGTCTGTCAGTGTGTGTGCGTGTGTGTCTGCGTGTGTGTGTCTGTGTGTGTAAGTCTGTGTGTCAGTGTGCGTCTACAATTGTGTGTGTCTGCGTGTGTGTGTGTGTGTGTGTGTGTGTGTGTGTGTGTGTGTGTGTGTGTGTGTGTGTGTGTGTGTGTGTGTGTGAGAGTGTGTGTGTGTGTCTCTGTGTGTTTGTGTGCGTCTGTGTGTGTGTGTGTGTGTGTGTGTGTGTGTGTGTGTGTGTGTGTGTGCATGCGTACGTATGTGTGTGTGTCTGCGTGTGTGTGTGTGTGCGTGCGTGCGTGTGTGTGACTCTGTGTGTGCCAGTGTGTGTGCGTGTGTGTGCGTCTGCATGTGTGTGTCTGTGTGTGACTCTGTGTGTGTCTGTGTGTCAGTGTGTGTGCGTGTGTGTGCGTCTGTGTGTGTGTCTGTGTGTGTGTGACTCTGTGTGTAAGTGTGTGTCTGCATGTGTGTGTGTCTGCGTGTGTGTGTGTGTGTGTGTGTGTGTGTCAGCGTGTGTGCGTGTGTGTGTGCGTCTGTGGGTGTGTCTGCGTGTGAGTGTGTGTCTGCGTGTGTGTGTCCGTGTGAGTGTGTGTGTCTGTGTGTGTGTGTGTGTGTGTGTGTGTGAATCAGAGAGGTAAGTAATGGCCTCTGATGTCTCTTGTCTTGTCTTCCTTCCGCTACTTCATTACACACCATCAATCTCTCCATCATCACCATATTCCCCCCTCTTCTGTGTGTGTGTGTGTGTGTGTGTGTGTGTGTGTGTGTGTGTGTGTGTGTGTGTGTGTGTGTGTGTGTGTGTGTGTGTGTGTGTGTGTGTGTGTGTGTGTGTGTGCGTGTGGTCCCGGGGGTGTTTGAGTCCTGGCGGCCACACCCTCCTCCTCCTCCTCGGTGCTGAAGCCCCACTATGTGTCACACCTGAGCCCCAGTTTAATTTGTGGGTGAAAACGAGGCAGGTGCGCTCCATCACACAACTGCAGAGAGCGCCTGGTCCACTTGGTGCTTTAGTGCTTCCGGAACAATTTATTATAAAGTGACGGCTGAAGAGCAGCACTAGTCAGGTCTATTTTCACACAGAATAATTATAATGCGCCTTAAAGGGGTCATTTGTTTCTAAGGATTATTTTCTACATGTAAAAGACGTCCTTGTGGTCTACATAACATGGAATGCTGCTTCTTTGCTCAAAATGTTGCATAGATGATGTTTTGCACATCATCTTCAAGTCACTTTCTGACAATCTTTTCAGGATGTGCCGTTTTAAATACGTGCCTCCATTTCGATCACATCTTCTCCCCGCCAGCCATTTTTGTAGTTTATTTTGTGCTTCTATAGCGAGGCTACTGACGGATGTAAGTTAGAACTAGGGTTGTTTGGTATACCAGTACTAGTATAGTATCGCGGTACTAATGAGTCAGAAACGGTACTATACTCTGTTTGAAAAATACCAGTTCCCAGACGTTTATTGTTTTCTTTTTTTTCCCCTACCGTCTGCTGCTGTTGCGCACGCACCAATATTCGTTGGGGAGGGGCTGTCATCAAATGCTGAAGACTCTCCTCAAACCAATAGTCGACAGCAAGAAAATAACTTTCTCACTCCGCCCAACGGTAAACAGAATAGTTTCAGTTACATGAGAAGGATCAAAAGCTCTTGCTGAAATAATAACCTGACAGACCACCGCTGCAAAGAAATTCAAAAGAACAACAAGACAATAAAATGGCAACCAGATGAAATGTTTATTCCACATGACATCATTTCAGTCGCTGTCACCCTGCACATCGTCAATAAACAGGACTCTAAAAGCAAGAATAAACTTGAAGACATGCTCCGATTGCTCAATTTCCAAGAGCGGTCGATGCTGCGTACCTTTAGAAGATGTCTACGGTTCTGACCGTCAAAACATGGCCGGTAAAAATCCCATCTGGTAGACCTCAACAGTGTCTGACTAAAATAACTTGTTTTATTTATTTACGCTTAACAAAGCTCCACGGCTGTATGCCATGGAGCTTTCATTAGAGCTCTTTGTAGCGAACACACACAGAGGACCTTTTTTTTTCTTACCACTTTCGCAAATTTGTCGATCACTAACAGGAAGAACTCTTTATGCCAGGGGTGCCCACACTTTTTCTGCAGGCGAGCTACTTTTCAATTGACCAACTCGAGGGGATCTACCTCATTTATATATATCATTTATATTTATTTATTTATGAAAGAGACATTTTTGTAAACAAGTTAAATGTGTTTAATGATAATACAAGCATGTGTAACACATATAGATGTCTTTCTTTCACAAAGACAAGAATATAAGTTGGTGTATTACCTGATTCTGATGACTTGCATTGATTGGAATCAGACAGTAATGATGATAACGCCCACATTTTCAAATGGAGGAGAAAAAAAGTTGTCCTTTCTGTACAATACCACATGAAAGTGGTTGGTTTTTGGCATCTAATTCATCCAGCTTCCATACACTTTACAAGAAAAACATTGGCGGCAAATTCCGTAGCTTGCTTGATTGACATTCACGGCACCCGAGGGTCTTGTGAGATGACGCTGGCTGCTGCCAGTTCATTATTATGAAAAAATGACAGAGAGGAAGGCGAGAAACACTTTTTATTTCAACAGACTTTTGCGCCGTCCCTTCCGTCAAAACTCTAAAGGCCGACTGCACATTTCCTATCTTCACAATAAAAGCCCTGCTTCATGCTGCCTGCGCTAACAAAATAAGAGTCTCGGAAAGCTGGCGTGCACAAGTGATGTGCACGCCAGCTTTCTGAGGGATGGCTTGTGCACGCCAGTTTTCTGAGTCTCTGTATTTAGTTAGCGCAGGCAGCATGAAGCAGGGCTTTTATTGTGAAGATAGGAAATGTGCAGTCGGCCTTTAGAGTTTTGACGGAAGGTACGGCGCGAGAGTCTGTTGAACTAAAAAGTGTTTCTCGCCTTTCTCTCGGTCATATTTTCATAATAATGATCTTGCAGCAGCCAGCGTCATCTCACAAGACCCTCCGGTACCGTGAATGCCATTTAAGTGACGTCTTGGTGAAGATTGATGATCACTCATTTTTAGGTCTATTTTTTTTAAAAGCCTGGCTGGAGATCGACTGACACACCCCCCGCGGTCGACTGGTAGCTCGCGATCGACGTAATGGGCACCCCTGGTTTATGCTTTAAAGGCCTACTGAAATGAGATGTTTTTATTTAAAAAGGGATAGCCGGTCCATTCTATGTGTCATACTTGATCATTTCGCCATATTGCCATATTTTTGCTGAAAGGATTTAGTAGAGAACATGGACGATATAGTTTGCATATTTTGGTGGCTAATAAAAAAGCCTTGCCTGTAACGGAAGTAGCAGACGATGTGCGCGTGACGTCATGGGTTGTGGAGCTCCTCACATCTGAACATTGTTTACAAACATGGCCACCAGCAGCTAGAGCGATTCGGACCGAGAAAGCGACGATTTCCCCATTAATTTGAGCGAGGATGAAAGATTCGGGAATGAGGAAAGTGAGACTGAAGTACTAGAAGAAAAAAAAAAAGGCCATACAGTGGGAGTGATTCAGATGTTATTAGACACATTTACTAGGATATTTCTGGAAAATCCCTTATCTGCTTATTGTGTTACTAGTGTTTTAGTGAGAGGATGTTTAAATTAAT
The DNA here is from genome assembly GCF_033978795.1 of Nerophis ophidion. Taxonomy (NCBI): domain Eukaryota; kingdom Metazoa; phylum Chordata; class Actinopteri; order Syngnathiformes; family Syngnathidae; genus Nerophis; species Nerophis ophidion. The sequence continues at coordinate 57,630,240 of NC_084620.1, forward strand.
AGTGCTTACAAAATACAAAGAAGAAGTATTATGAGAAAGACTTTCAAACTTATTGAAAATAAGATATTCTTCATCTTAGTATGTTAATAATGACTGAAATAATTAAATACAATTTTAGAAAACTGCTGTGTTACTCACTCATAGATGTCATTTTGCTATTTTGCTGTAAAGAAGGTCAGTGAATGAATGTTTATATTGTGGGCGCTCTGAAGTGGAAAAGGGGTAGGATTAAATAAGCTTTGCTGCTTCCTACTCCTTTTTGGACATGATGTATTGTGTTTTGCGAAATGATGAAATTAACTGATGTATAATGTTGTATGTATGTCATGTTCGAAATAAACTAAGAAAAGAAAGATCATATAGTCATACCTGAAAGTCGGAGGGATGTGGTGACCGCCAGTGTCTCTGATGGAAGCCACGGAGGAACCAAGAAAGTCGCAGCTGCCTCTTTGACAGCTGCAGGAGGCCAGAATACTGTGTAATTATGCGATAAAAACAGACCACTTTTAGACGTGACCAGTGCTGGGAGAACATGTCCGCTACCACCGGTGACGTCATGCGCACACGTCTTCATTCCGCCACTTTTTCAACAGGACAATTGCAATTTAAAATTGCAATTTAGTAAACTAAAGCGGCCGTATTGGCATGTGTTGCAATGTTAATATTTCATCATTGATATATAAACTATCAGACTGCGTGGTGGCTAGTAGTGGCTTTCAGTAGGCCTTTAAAAACGGAGATGTCGGAACACCGGCTGTGTTTGTGTTGCTAAAGGCGGCCGCAATACACTGCTTCCCACCTACAGCTTTCTTCTTTGACGTCTCCATTATTCATTGAACAAATTGCAAAAGATCAGCCACACAGATGTCCAGAATACTGTGGAATCATGCGATGAATACAGATGACTTATAGCTTGGAACGATGCTGGAACAAAATGTCCTCTACAATGCGTGACGTCACGCACAAGCGTCATCAAACCGCGACGTTTCAGCAGGATACTTAGGCCTGAAATTTAAAATTACCATTTAGTAAACTAAAGCGGCCGTATTGGCATGTGTTGCAATGTTAATATTTCATCATTGATGTATAAACTATCAGACTGCGTGGTCGCTAGTAGTGGCTTTCAGTAGGCCGTTAAAAACGGAGATGTCGGAACACCGGCTGTGTTTGTGTTGCTAAAGGCGGCCGCAATACACTGCTTCCCGCCTACAGCTTTCTTCTTTGACGTCTCCATTATTCATTGAACAAATTGCAAAAGATTCAGCCACAAAGACGTCCAGAATACTGTGTAATTATGCACAAGAGTTTCAGCAGGATACTTAGGCCTGAAATTTAAAATTGCAATTTAGTAAACTAAAGCGGCCGTATTGGCATGTGTTGCACTGTTAATATCTCATCATTGATATATAAACTATCAGACTGCGTGGTCGCTAGTAGTGGCTTTCAGTAGGCCTTTAATACGCCTATAAATAAATATATGACCGGGGAGATGATTCTGAATAGAAGTGGCAACTTTTTTCTGTCGCGATAACGATGATTCATGTGCAGGATAATTGCTCTCTCACACACACACACACTTGTGTGTCGTCAAAGGCCGCTCGGGTGTCTAACCTTGACTTATCTATTCATAGCCTGCAAATTAGAGCGGGATCTTGCTAATTAACACTCGCTTCCCTCTTCACGTCCTCGTCGCTCGTCCAGAATGGCGATGCCATCACGTAAACGCTCCTAAAGTAAAAAAAACAAACAAAAGGTGCGATGCCGGAATGTTGGATAGTCGGTCATTTTTACACCCCCCCCCCTTGGCTGAGGTGAAAAGGGAGAGTGTTATCCCCGCGCTGCCTAAACGCTGGAAAAAGGCGCCATGGGAACCTCGCATCCTTCCAGGAAAAGATGCCAGATGCGCCCTCGCCGCGTCGCCGCGCACGTTCACAAGTGCCAGCGCTCCCGTCAGGGGAGAGGGGGGCGGTGAGGGGGGGAGAGGGGGGTGCAAATTGCAAACATTTGAAACATGAAGTGAGAACAAGTGCGAAGATGCTGGATGGAGGCCATGGGAGGGATTGCCTTCATCCTCCTCTTCCTCGCCGCCGGGTGACGTGAGAGAGAAATGCTTCAAGGAACATTTAGAGGAGTGCGGAGCAGACAGGCTTCTCTACACGCCGAACGCACCGTGTCGTCGTCGTTGAAGTAAAATGCCAGGTCGCCATGGAAATGTGACAGCGCGCCACTAAAAAAAAAAAAAAAAAAGCTTCCTGTGTAGCGTGGCACAAACACCGCCGGGACTACTTTAGCATCCCGCTCGAATGCGCCCTGCCCGTGACAAACGTGCTTCAAAAAAAAGCTGGCACGAGTGGCAAAAAAGACCTGATAGAGTTGAGGAATGCTCGTCAAAGACTTACCGTGTTTTTGGGAGTATAAGTCGCACCTGCCGAAAATGCATAATAAAGAAGGAAAAAAACACATATATACGTCGCATTTTTGGGGGGATTTGTATTTGTTAAAACCCAACACCAAGAATAGACATTTGAAAGGCAATTTAAAATAAATTGAAGCTGCAAGCAGCGATGGACGGGACCGACTTTTGCTGGTGTTTCCTGCCTTTACCCATTAAACATATCTTTACCTGTACATTACCTACCTTCTCTGCATCCTGGGGTCACACTGGTGCGTCTTTCTTTCACCCATACATGCTGGTGCTTCCTGCCATCACCCAGACAACATATCTTTACCTGCACATTACCCACCTTCTCTGTATCCTGGAGTCAAACTGGTGCCACGTAGTCAACATATCTTTACCTGCACATTACCTACCTTCTCTGCATCCTGGGGTCACACTGGTGCGTCTTTCTTTCACCCATACATGCTGGTGCTTCCTGCCATCACCCAGACAACATATCTTTACCGGCACATTACCTACCTTCTCTGTATCCTGGAGTCAAACTGGTGCCACGCAGTCAACATATCTTTACCTGCACATTACCTACCTTCTCTGCATCCTGGGGTCACACTGGTGCGTCTTTCTTTCACCCATACATGCTGGTGCTTCCTGCCATCACCCAGTCAACATATCTTTACCTGCACATTACTTACCTTCTCTGCATCCTGGGGTCACACTGATGCGTCTTTCTTTCACCCAGTCAACATATCTTTACCTGCACATTACCTACCTTCTCTGCATCCTGGAGTCACACTGGTGCTTCTTTCTGTCACCCATACATGCTGGTGCTTCCTGCCATCACCCAGTCAACATATCTTTACCTGCACATTACCTACTTTCTCTGTATCCTGGAGTCAAACTGGTGCCTCCTTCTTTCACCCAGTGGACATATCTTTACCCGCACATTACCTACCTTCTCTGCATTGTGTGGTCACGCTGGTGCTTCCTGCCTTTAAGCGGCCAACTTGAGACGGCAGCAGCGCAGCGGCAACCGCTCAGTGGTTCTTTGAATGCTCGTAAAATCAAAACCGCAGCACTTAGAAAAACCATTTTCTCAACTTTAAATCAAAAGGGTTCAATCTCTCTCCTGTGCGAGTTTGAAGCCGACACAAAAAACGCGCTCAGAGGAGATAATGTTTGAAAAGACAACAAACACGCTCAGAGGAGATGACTGTTTGAAAGAAGGTGACGGGTTTTTACAAAACTTTTGTTTTGAAGGGGTAATTGCCAACTTCCTGAATTCCAATTAAGAAATGTAGGTCTAAGTGAGACCTACATAAAGGTTTTTGTTTAATGTTTCTACGACCTTCCTACTGGAAGTTATAAGCAGTTGTGTCCGTGTTTTATCCCTAGGGGGCGTTAGAGCGCAATTTTAAGTTTTGGGGTTTGATTTTTAATTAGATTGCAATTTTCGCCAGTCCTGATGTGTGTGTCCAGTTTGGTGAGTTTTGAAGCATTTTAAGGGGGTCAAATTACAGCTCAAAGAGGCAAAAATAAATTTTTTTAGGAAACTTTTGTTTTGAAGGCGTGTTTGCCAACTTCCTGTTGATTTTTGCTGAAGGAGGTCAGCGTATTGAATGTAGGTCTAAGTCAGTCCTACATAGAGGTTTTTGTTTCATGTCTCTACGACATTCCTAATGGAAGTTACAAGCAGTTTTGTCTGTGTTTTTTCCTAGGGGGTGCTAAAGTGCAATTTTGAGTTTTGGGATTAGTTTTTTTTTATTAGATGGCAATTTTCGTCAGTCCTGATGTGTGTGTAAAATATGGTGAGTTTTGAAGCATGTTAAGGGGGTCGAATTACAGCTCAAAGAGGCGGTGGTATAATAACAATAAAACCTTAGAAATACAATAGGGTCCTTTGTCCCAAAGGGACTTTCGGTCCCTAATAAATAAAGAATAGTGAACAACAGGCTGAATAAGTGTAGGTTATATGAGGCATAAATAACTATGTTAACCTAACATATTATGGTAAGAGTCATTCAAATAACTAGAACATATAGAACATGCTATACCTTTACCAAACTATCTCTCACTCCTAATCCATAAATCTCATGAAATATTATACATCTAAGTCTCTTACATGAAGGACCTAAATAATATTATTTGATATTTTACGGTAGTGTGTTAAAAATTTCACACATAAGTCACACCCATGGCCGAACTATTTAAAAAAAAAACTGCGACTTATAGTCCGAAAAATACGGTATTTGGAGCACCCACCTGGTGAACGGGCTAATTGGGAACAGGTGGGTGCCATGATTGGGTATAAAAGCAGCTTCCATGAAATGGAAACTTCCAAAGACGGTACGAGGGTCACCACGTTGTCGACAAATGCCCAAGCGAATTGTTTAAGAACGACATTTCTCCAGCAGCTATTGCGAGGAATTCAGGGATTTCACCATCTACGCTCCGTAATATCATCAAAGGATTCAGAGAATGTGAAGAAATCGCTGCACGTAAGCGGCAAAGCTGAACACCAACATTAAATGCACGTGGCCTTCGATCCCTCAGGCGGTACGGCATCAAAAAGTGACAGCGTGTAAAGGATATCACCACATGGGCCGTGGAACACTTCACAAAACCGCCGTCATTAACGACAGTTGGTCGCTACATCTGTAAGTGCATATTATACGTCTAAGTCTCTTACATGAAGGAGCTAAATAATAGTATTTGATATTTTACGGTAATGTATTAATAATTCCACACATAAGTCGCTCCTGAGTACTAGTCACACCCATGGCCGAACTATTTTAAAAAAGCTGCGACTTATAGTCCGAAAAATACGGTATTTGGAGCACCCCCCTGGTGAACGGGCTGATTGGGAACAGGTTGGTGCAATGATTGGGTATAAAAGCAGCTTCCATGAAATGGAAACTTCCAAAGACGGTACAAGGCGCAGTGGGAGAGTGGCCGAGCGCAACCCGAGGGTCCCTGGTTCAAATCCCACCTAGTACCAACCTCGTCACGTCCGTTGCGTCCTGAGCAAGACACTTCGCCCTTGCTCCTGATGGGTGCTGGTTGGCGCCTTGCATGGCAGCTCCCTCCATCAGTGTGTGAATGTGTGTGTGAATGGGTGAATGTGGAAGTAGTATCAAAGCGCTTTGAGTACCTTGAAGGTAGAAAAGCGCTATACAAGTACAACCCATTTATCATTTACGAGGGTCACCACTTTGTCGACAAACGCCTAAGCGAATTGTTTAAGAACGACATTTCTCAAGCAGCTATTGCGAGGAATTTAGGGATTTCACCATCTACGCTCCGTAATATCATCAAAAGATTCAGAGAATGTGGAGAAATCGCTGCACGTAAGCGGCAAGGCTGAACACCAACATTAAATGCACGTGGCCTTCGACCCCTCAGGCGGTACGGCATCAAAAAGTGACAGAGTGTAAAGGATATCACCACATGGGCCGTGGAACACTTCACAAAACCACCGTCATTAACTACAGTTGGTCGCTACATCTGTAAGTGCATATTATACGTCTAAGTCTCTTACATGAAGGAGCTAAATAATATTATTTGATATTTTACGGTAATGTGTTAATAATTTCACACATAAGTCGCTCCTGAGTACTAGTCACACCCATGGCCGAACTATTTAAAAAAAGCTGCGACTTATAGTCCGAAAAATACGGTATTTGGAGCACCCCCCTGGTGAACGGGCTGATTGGGAACAGGTGGGTGCCATGATTGGGTATAAAAGCAGCTTCCATGAAATGGAAACTTCCAAAGACGGTACAAGGCGCAGTGGGAGAGTGGCCGAGCGCAACCCGAGGGTTCCTGGTTCAAATCCCACCTAGTACCAACCTCGTCACGTCCGTTGCGTCCTGAGCAAGACACTTCGCCCTTGCTCCTGATGGGTGCTGGTTGGCGCCTTGCATGGCAGCTTCCTCCATCAGTGTGTGAATGTGTGTGTGAATGGGTGAATGTGGAAGTAGTGTCAAAGCGCTTTGAGTACCTTGAAGGTAGAAAAGCGCTATACAAGTACAACCCATTTATCATTTATCATTTACGAGGGTCACCACTTTGTCGACAAACGCCTAAGCGAATTGTTTAAAAACGACATTTCTCAAGCAGCTATTGCGAGGAATTTAGGGATTTCAACATCTACGCTCCGTAATATCATCAAAAGATTCAGAGAATGTGGAGAAATCGCTGCACGTAAGCGGCAAGGCTGAACACCAACATTAAATGCACGTGGCCTTCGATCCCTCAGGCGGTACTGCATCAAAAAGTGACAGAGTGAAAAGGATATCACCACATGGGCTGTGGAACACTTCACAAAACCACTGTCATTAACTACAGTTGGTGGCTACATCTGTAAGTGCAAGTTAAAACTCTACTATGCAAAGCAAAAGACATTTATCAACAACACCCAGGAGTCCACATATAAATTGTTTTGGACGTTGTGTCCTCCAGACCAAAAAGGAAAATAACGCTTCATAAAACCACTGTCAGTGACTACAGTTGGTTGCTACGTCTGTAAGTGCAAGTTAAAGCAATCTGTGGTGCAGCTAAAAAACCGCTTTTAATTTGTTGTGGCTCCAGACAGATATTTTTGGGTATTTTTGGTCTCTATGGCTCTTTCAACTTATGTTGCCGGCCCCTGACGTGGGGCCAAAAAGAGGAGAGTTTATTAGTCCAGCTCAGTCCATTTACTTCCTCCCACTTAGCACCACGAAAGACTTGCTTCTCCAACTTTGTGGACGCCAGGTTACGCTAATATCCCACTTTTCTGACTGTTATAAACACCTAATTAGTCATTATATGTGTTAATTACCAATTATATATCTGTGTGTGTGTGTGTGTGTGTGTGTGTGTGTGTGTATACCCTCCACTTTAAGGTGTGTGTCCTCATTAGCGTGCGTCAGCTCGTTAGCGCACCGCTCGCCGAGTGCCGGGGCATCGGCGCGGCTTCATTAGCTGCTGTGGCATTTTATCCGATGCGTAACCATGGCAACAAACGCACCGTCCCGTTAGTCCGTAAGCCGTACGGTACAGTCGGCGCCGACAAAAAAGGTGCGAGCGCGGGTGTAGGCGGAGTTGGGCTATGTCACGCTTTGAAGTGAGTCACAGGTGATGTGACACCTGTAACCACCCCCCCCCTTCCACCCCCCCCCCCCCCCCCCCTTCCACTCTCCCCCAACCTGGTCATGATGTCATCATTTGTGGTATTCAATTTCATTCACACGTGTGTGTGTATGTGTATATTTGTGTGTGTGGACATTTCGCTGACCTTGAACCCCCGCAGCCCCCATTTTCCTCCGAGGGGGGTGGTGGGAGAAGAGATGTTTGGCAGTCTGCTTGTCAACAAGATTAGTTCCCCCGTGGGAGCGTTACACACCCTGCAAACACGCCGCCAGTCAGAGGACGAGTGTGACAGCTCGGCCCTTCCACGAACCCACCGTTACATGTGTGTGTGAGTGTGTGGGGGGGAAGAGGTGGGGGGGGGTTAAAGGAAGGATGACTTTTAGAGCAGAAACAGAAGGCAGAAGGAGCAGAAGGATGTGTGCAGCCAGCTTGAACCACAGATTCTATGTGTGTGTGTGTGTGTGTGTGTGTGTGTGCGCATGTGTGTGTCTGCCTGCGTCTGTGTGTGTGTGGGTGCACGTGTATATCCGATCCGTGTGTGTGTGTGTGTATGTGTGAGTGTGTATGTGCATACGTGATCCGTGTGTGCATGTGTTTGTGTGTGTGTGCGTGTTCGTGTGCATATGTGATCTGTGTGTATGTGCATAGGTGAACTGTGCGTGCGTGTGTGTGTGTGCGCATATGCGATCTGCGTGCGTGTGTGTGTGTGCATATGTGATCCGTGTGTATGTGCAAATGTGATCTGTGTGTGTGTGCGTGTGTGTGCATATGTGATTTTTGTGTGTGTGCATATGTGATCTGTGTGTGTGTGATCTGTGTGTGCGTGCGTGCATGTGTGTATATATGTGATTTGTGTATGTATTTGTGTGCATGTGCATATGTGATGTGTGTGTGTGTTTGTGCATATTTGATGTGTGTGCATATGTAATTTGTGTGTATGTGCATATGTGATCTGTGTGTGTGTGTGTGTGTGTGCATATGTGATCCGTGTGTATGTGCGTATGTGATCGTGTGTGTGTGTGCGGGTGTGCGTGCGTGGGCGTGTGTGTGCATATGTGATATATGTAAGTGTGAGTGTGAATGAGTGTGTGTGTGTGTGTGTGTGTGTGTGAGTGTGTGTGTGTGGGCATGCATATGTGATATATGTAAAAGTGTGTGTGAATGAGTGTGTGTGTGTGTGTGAGTGTGTGTGTGCGTGCATATGTGATATATGTAAGTGTGAGTGTGAGTGTGTGTGTGTGTGTGTGTGTGTGTGTGTGTGTGTGTGTGTGTGTGTGTGTGTGTGTGTGTGTGTGTGTGTGTGTGTGTGTGTGTGTGAGTGTGCGTGCGTGCATATGTGATATATGTAAAAGTGTGTGTGTGTATCCAAGGTGATTCCCGGGCTTCGCCCACGCTGAGTTCCCTGAGGCTGCCTGGTGGCGTGCTCACCTGTGGCTGTCATCCATGTGGACTTCCTGTTAGCCTGACAAGACGAGCTCAGGGGCATCATCACTTAGGACTTTAGTCTGCGAGGTTGTCCTAGGGCCGGCCAAGTGAAATGACATCCATGGAAAATGGTGGTAAAAATGGTGATAAAAGCTTTGTTGTGGTTTTATTTTCCTTCATGCCTTGATAGTGAGTCAGGGTCAGGGCGAGTTCGGGTCAGGGTCAGGGCGGGGGTCCTAGTGGCTCCCTGAAGCTTTTCCATAAATGTATAAAACTGGAAAAAGTATGTATATGTCTAACGATGAATGTTTAGTTTTAATAATGTTTGTGTCAGAGAACAAAGATGACACAAACCTTCCTCATTGTTACAAATCCTACTGTTTGTATCCAACATGCCTCACTGATGAGAGGATTGGGCCAGCGCTGTTTTGTCCCGCTCATTTTGGCGGCCTTTGAACTCACCGCAGCTTGTTCACATGTACAACTTTCCCCGACTTTCTAAGACGTGTTTGGTGCCACTCTTTTGTCTGACTTTGTCCACCAAACGTTCTATACTGTGCATGAAAGCACTAAGGTGAGCTTTGTTGATGTTATTGATTGTTGGAGTGCTAATCAGGCATATTTGATGACTGCAAGCTAATTGATGACAACAATTGATGAACAGGAAGGCGGTGTTAAAGGGGTACGTTTTTATATCCAGGAAGTTTTTGTTTTGCTTCAATCGTAGAAGAAAAACGACACAAATGTCCACTGAAGAGGACGCTGAAAACATTTGTCTCAAATTGAGGAGGATAGCGGAAGATGTCCAGGCTGTGACAGGAGAGCATACCCACACAGCAGGTCTAGACAGGAGGAGGACAGAGTGTAGGTACACAGAACATCAGAGGGTCAAAATGTGCGAGAAAATGAGAGCAAACAGTGTTGACAAACAAATGTTGCAACCTTGCGTTAATTCATTAGTTAATTTTTCCAACTGAGACTTGCTGACTTTGGCTCATTTTCTGTGACAAACATATATCAGAATATATATTTAATGACCACACACACACACACACACACACACACACACTGCTCACATCTCTTGGCGAGCAGTCACCTTCCAGGGGTGAAGCTCTTCATTGTGTCTTCATGGCGAGTCCACCCTGTGTCATGGCGCTGCTCTGACAACAGGCAACAATGAGGGATTGTCTGCACACACACACACACACACACACACACACACACACACACACAAACACACACCAGAGCTTTAGTCCCGCAGACCAGACCCAGAGACCAACCCAGTCTCTGTCGTCGCCCCCGGGGAAAGGTCCTCCACCGACCTTTTATCCAATAGCTCAGCGGGTGTTGTTGACACCGGCGAGGACCATTAACGCCTGCTTTCATTGGACATGTCCTTTAAGTCCTTTAAAGACTTGGGCGTCTCCGCCGAGCGCCTCGGCTCCTTCTGCAAAAGATGGATGAGCCGCGCTGACAGGTCTGAAGGTTTTGGTCTTATTTTTTTTTCTTCGAGCTTACCTCGTTGCCTTGCTGAGCTCCTTGGCAGGTTGGCGATAATGTTCCTTCTCTTTGGAAATAACGGCGGCGCAGAAAGTGTATTTAAATTGGTGTTCTGCCATCCTGAAGAGACAGACTGTGTGTTTGTCTTAGCATGGATGAATGAGCGTGTTTGGACGAGATAACACACACACACACACACACACACACACACGCCAGATGTGCAGCCGTTAGCGGGCCTTGTCCCATCAGAGGAGCTTGACTGGATGGAGCCCCTTAATGCCCCGCTGGCACGGCGTGGACAAGTGTGGCGTCTTAAGAGATAAAGGCTGAGTCAGGAAGTCCCCGTACTTTTGGTCCACACTCCGTGGAGAGACCGTCATGACGTGACACGCCGAGCGCCGTGGCGGTGGACTGTGTTTGGCGCCGGACGACACGAGTAGTGACCTTTTCTATTACGAAAGGTCCCTAAAAACTGAATTGGACAAAAATATTAACATTTTTTACCCCCAAAAATAATTTAACCCCATCCATCCATCCATCCATCTTCCGCTTATCCGAGGTCGGGTTGCAGGGGCAGCAGCCTAAGCAAGGAAGACCAGACCAGAGAGTTTGTAAAATGTAAATGTGGAGGAGTGATTGCATTCATGAAATAACACATTTATTCTGACTTTGTGGATTGTTTTGGATCCTTCTGTAATAGACTTAGACAAACGTTAATGATCCACAAGGGAGATTGTTCAACACAGTAGCTCAGTTACAATGATGGAGATTGTAAAGTGCTATGATAGTTTGTGAAATGTAAATGTGGAGGAGCGATTGCATTCATGAAATGACACTTGTTTATTTGTACGATTTGGATTATTTTGGATCCTTCTATAAGGAGAGTTTGTGAAATGTAAATGTGAAGGAGCGATTGCATTCATGAAATTACATTTATTTTGACTTTGTATTGTTTTGGATCTTTCAATAATTAAAGTTTGTGAAATGTAAATGTGGAGGAGTGATTGCATTCGTGAAATGACACGTATTTATTTTGACATTGTGGATTGTTTTGGATCCTTCTGTAATGATAGTTTGTGAAATGTAAATGTGGAGGAGGGATTGCATTCATGAAATGACACTTATTTACTTTGACTTTGGATTGTTTTGGATCTTTCAATAATTAAAGTTTGTGAAATGTAAATGTGGAGGAGTGATTGCATTCATGAAATGACACGTATTTATTTTGACATTGTGGATTGTTTTGGATCCTACTGTAATGATAGTTTGTGAAATGTAAATGTGGAGGAGGGATTGCATTCATGAAATGACACTTATGTACTTTGACTTTGGATTTTTTTTTATCTTTCAATAATTAGAGTTTGTGAAATGTAAATGTGGAGCGTTTGCATTCATGAAATGACTTTTATTTTGACTTTGTGGATTGCTTTGGATCCTTCTATGAGAGTTTGTGAAATATTAAATGTGGAGGAGCGATTGCATTCATGAAATTACACGTATTTATTTTGACATTGTGGATTGTTTTGGATCTTTCAATAATTAAAGTTTGTGAAATGTAAATGTTGAGGAGTGATTGCATTCATGAAATGACACGTATTTATTTTGACATTGTGGATTGTTTTGGATCCTTCTATAAGGAGAGTTTGTGAAATGTAAATGTGGAAGAGCGATTGCATTCATGAAATGACATTTATTTTGACTTTGTGGATTACTTTGGATCCTTCTATGAGAGTTTGTGAAATATAAATGTGGAGGAGCGATTGCATTCATGAAATGACACCCGTTTATTTTGACAATGTGGATTTTTTTTGGATCCTTCTATAAGGAGAGTTTATGAAATGTAAATGTGGAGGAGGGATTGCATTCATGAAATGACACATATTTATTTTGAATTTGTGTTGTTTTGGATCTTTCAATAATTAAAGTTTGTGAAATGTAAATGTGGAAGAGTGATTGCATTCATGAAATGACACGTATTTATTTTGACATTGTGGATTGTTTTGGATCCTTCTGTAATGATAGTTTGTGAAATGTAAATGTGGAGGAGGGATTGCATTCATGAAATGACACTTATGTACTTTGACTTTGGATTGTTTTGGATCTTTCAATAATTAAAGTTTGTGAAATGTAAATGTGGAGGAGTGATTGCATTCATGAAATGACACGTATTTATTTTGACAATGTGGATTGTTTTGGATCTTTCTGTAATGAGAGTTTGTGAAATATAAATGTGGAGGAGCGATTTCATTCATGAAATTGCATTTATTTTGAGTTTGTGGATTGCTTTGGATCCTTCTATGAGAGTTTGTGAAATATAAATGTGCAGGAGTCATTGCATTCATGAAATGACATTTGTTTATTTTGACAATGTGGATTTTTTTGGATCCTTCTATAAGGAGAGTTTGTGAAATGTTGATGTGGAGGATCGATTGCATTCATGAAATTACATTTATTTTGACTTTGTGGATTGCTTTGGATCCTTCTATGAGAGTTTGTGAAATATAAATGTGTAGGAGTGATTGCATTCATGAAATGACACTTGTTTATTTTGACAATGTGGATTTTTTTGGATCCTTCTATAAGGAGAGTTTGTGAAATGTTAATGTGGAGGAGCGATTGCATTCATGAAATGACACATATTTATTTTGTCTTTGTGGATTGCTTTGGATCCTTCTATGAGAGTTTGTGAAATATAAATGTGGAGGAGCGATTGCATTCATGAAATGACACTTGTTTATTTTGACATTTTGGATTGTTTTGGATCCTTCTGTAATGAGAGTTTGTGAAATGTAAATGTGGAGGAGCGATTGCATTCATTATATGCCAAGTCTTAATTTTGACATTTTGGACTGTTTTGGATCCTTCTGTAATGAGAGTTTGTGAAATGTAAATGTGGAGGAGGGATTGCATTCATAAAATGACACTTATGTACTTTGACTTTGGATTGTTTTGGATCTTTCAATAATTGGTTTGTGAAATGTAAATGTGGAGGATCGATTGCATTCATGAAATTACATTTATTTTGACTTTGTGGATTGCTTTGGATCCTTCTATGAGAGTTTGTGAAATATAAATGTGGAGGAGCGATTGCATTCATGAAATGACACTCGTTTATTTTGACAATGTGGATTTTGTTGGATACTTCTATAATGAGAGTTTGTGAAATGTAAATGTGGAGGAGCGATTGCATTCATGAAATGACACGTATTTATTTTGACAATGTGGATTGTTTTGGATCCTTCTGTAATGAGAGTTTGTGAAATGTTCATCATATGCCAAGTCTTTATTTTGACTTGGTGGATTGTTTTGGATCCTTCGATAATGCGAGTTTGTGGACTATAAATCTGGAGGAGCGATTGCATGTATTAAATGCCGAGTCTTAATTTTGACTTGGTGGATTGTTTTGGATCTTTCAATAATGAGAGTGTGTGAAATGTAAATGTGGAGGAGCAATTGCATGTATTAAAGAGTACTTCTTTATTTTGACATTGTGGACTATTTTGGAGAGTTTGTGTTATGATGGTTGGTGAAGTGTATAGGTGCAGGTGTTTGGGCCACGCCCCCTCCAGGCTGTCAACCAGGTGATGATCTTATTGGTGTCCTGAGCGCAATTGTTGTCACTTTTCACTGTGTGTGCGCTCCTAAGATGATGATGATGATGAAGTGTTTCATTCATAAGCAGCAAAGTCCTAAGTTCTTGTGCCGACCGGCTCTCAGGTCTTCTCCCGCTCACAAAAACACGACTTTTATTCCAAAGTCTTTCAGGTCTAACGAGCAATAAACGTCCTCCGAGCCCAGGTATTTCTACTCTGAGCGAGTCCGGGCGCCACTAAAAAAAAAAACCCTCTTCTCCTCCGACCTCTCCGCAGTAACGGCACGGGCGGGAAGATGAACGGCGCCCTGGAGCATTCGGACCAGCCCGACCCGGACGCCATCAAGATGTTCGTGGGCCAGATCCCGCGCTCCTGGTCGGAGAAGGAGCTGAAGGAGCTGTTTGAGCCCTATGGCGCCGTCTACCAGATCAACATCCTGCGGGACCGCAGCCAGAACCCGCCACAGAGCAAAGGTAGTCCCTCTCCTCTTTTTGCTGCGGACCCCTTTACCTGCCCTATCAGGTTTTACTGCCATTTCTATGACTTTGTGCTTTACTTCCAGTCATGTTAGGAGTCCTCCTCTTTGTAGTCATTATTTACCTGTGAGAGTCGTGATCACATTAATGAAAGGATGGGGCTGAGTTTTGACTATTGGATTATTTGGAGTCTAGGTATTGGATTTCTATCATGTATAATGTTGTTTATCATTAGGGGTGCAGGATATAGACAGTATATATAAGTCTAGATCAGGGGTGCCCATTACGTCGATCGCGAGCTACTAGTCGACCGCGGGGGGTGTGTCAGTCGATCTCCAGCCAGGCTTTTAAAAAAAAAATAGACCTAAAAATTAGTGATCATCAATCTTCACCAAGACGTCACTTAAATGACATTCACGGTACCGGAGGGTCTTGTGAGATGACGCTGGCTGCTGCAAGATCATTATTATGAAAATATGACCGAGAGGAAGGCGGGAAACACTTTTTATTTCAACAGACTCTCGCGCCGTACCTTCCGTCAAAACTCTAAAGGCCGACTGCACATTTCCTATTTTCACAATAAAAGCCCTGCTTCATGCTGCCTGCGCTAACTAAATACAGACTCTCGGAAAACTGGTGTGCACAAGCGATCCCTCAGAAAGCTGGCGTGCACATCACTTGTGCACGCCGGCTTTCCGAGACTCTAATTTTGTTAGCGCAGGCAGCATGAAGCAGGGCTTTTATTGTGAAGATAGGAAATGTGCAGTCGGCCTTTAGAGTTTTGACGGAAGGGACGGCGCGAAAGTCTCTTGAAATAAAAAGTGTTTCTCGCCTTCCTCTCTGTCATTTTTTCATAATAATGAACTGGCAGCAGCCAGCGTCATCTCACAAGACCCTCGGGTGCCGTGAATGTCAATCAAGCAAGCTACGGAATTTGCCGCCAATGTTTTTCTTGTAAAGTGTATGGAAGCTGGATGAATTAGATGCCAAAAACCAACCACTTTCATGTGGTATTGTACAGAAAGGACAACTTTTTTTCTCCTCCATTTGAAAATGTGGGCGTTATCATCATTACTGTCTGATTCCAATCAATGCAAGTCATCAGAATCAGGTAATACACCAACTTAAATTCTTGTCTTTGTGAAAGAAAGACATCTATATGTGTTACACATGCTTGTATTATCATTAAACACATTTAACTTGTTTACAAAAATGTCTCTTTCATAAATAAATAAATATAAATGATATATATAAATGAGGTAGATCCCCTCGAGTTGGTCAATTGAAAAGTAGCTCGCCTGCAGAAAAAGTGTGGGCACCCCTGGTCTAGATAATATACCGTATTTCCTTGAATTGCCGCCGGGGCGCTAATTAATTTAAAACCTCTTCTCACTCCGGCGTTTACCAAAGGCATGCGGTAAATTTAGGCCTGTGCTTAGAAATTTGTGTGATGTAAGGATACCATCATAAAAAGCACATTTAATTAAAAAAAAATGTATTATGGTCTTACCTTTACTTATAAATGAAGTCCATGCGCAGCTCCTTCTGATCAAAAGCATCGATAACTTGTTTATATAAGTCTTATCTTTCTTCAGTTTTAAAAGTCTCTGTCTCAATGGAGATCCTCCTTTATTACCTCCTGCTTCGATTTAAAGTACAGTTTAGAAAACTGTTTTGTTTTAGCTATGTAATCCCCCATGTTAAAAGTGCAAGCGAGAGGAAAAAATGAACGATCGCTGCTTGTTGTCACTTCTTCTGCAGCCGAGTAGTCGCAAGAAGGATCACTTGCGCCCTCTACCACCAGGAGGCGGGAGTCATTTAATGACTCATATTTGACACACGCAGCTACGGTATATTAATAAAACATAGTTGCTTACTGTTCTTTTTAGCATATTCAATAGCTTGGACCTTAAATCCTACTTAATAGCTCTTAATCTTCTTCCCTTTATGCGATTTCAAATGATTGAAATCAGCCTCCTCCATTTTGAAAATGATGACAGGTGAAGTGTCACTCGTGACGTGACGAGTTTGACCCGGCGGAAATTCTAGGCAGGTGCATACTATATACCTGTCGGCAATTCAAGGAAATACGGTATAGAGTACAGGCCAAAAGTTTGGACACACCTTCTCATTCATGTGTTCATTTTTTTTAATTTTCATGACTATTTACATTGTAGATAGTCCCATCAAAACTACAAATGAACACATGTGGAGTTATATACTTAACAAAAAAAAAAGTGAAATAACCGAAAACATATTTTGTATTCTTTGTTTCTTCAAAATAGCCACCCTTTTGCTCTGATTACTCCTTTGCAC
>NC_084620.1:57659577-57682077 GCF_033978795.1 Nerophis ophidion
AAGCGGAATGTAGGTAGGAATGAAGATTTATTCTTTCTATAAAACAGACTAAGAACCAAAAATACTTGCACAAAGGCACTAACAACAAAAAAAACCCAACAGAACTAGCATGTGAGCTAGATAGAACTAAGGACGCTAGCATGTGAGCTAGGAAAATAAACACACAAGTAGCGTGGAAGCTAATCAAATTCAGAAAGGTAGTTAGCACAATGTGGGGTAGCAAGGTCACCTGTTGCATGGAAAGCAAATTTACACTGCGAGACCGAAGGAACCAAAAGGGCAGGCTTAAATCCAGGCAGAAATTAGGAGGCTGGTGCACCTGACAAACAGAAGGCAGGTGACACAAATGCGTTACCATGACAACGGAAACAAAACAGGAAGTGCCACCAGGAAGTAAGGAAGACAAAATAACAGAACACAACCAGAATATGCCACGATCCAAGTAGCGGATCATGACAAGTTGTACTTATTTTGTATTAATCCGTCAAAATAATGCCATAATATTCCAATTCCAGCGACATGCAGAAGAGTAATCAACAGAGCAATGGAGAGGACACACAAACATGAAACAAAACGATCCAAAAAAGCAGTCAAAGAAAAATGAATAATATCAACAACCGTATCAATATTAATTAAAGCTGCAAGCAGCGATGGACGGGACCGCTTGGGCTGTTGCCCCCGCGACCCAAGCCCGGATAAACGGTAGAAGATGGATGGATGGATTATTACACAGAGAAAAAGTTGTATATGCATGTGTTATACATCAGTCTCATAGTAATAGCAGTTGTAAAGTGGCTTGGGCATTTTATAAGGACGCCTTTTTGAGACTCTAATGCATTGTGAACGGAGTGGAGCTTTTGTATTGAAGGGGGAATAGCAAACTTTCTGTTGATTTTAGCTGGAGGTTGTCAGTCTATGAAATATAGTTCTCAGTGAGACCTACATTGAGGTTTTTGTTTCATGTGTGTATGACATTTCTACAGTGAGTTAGAGGCAGTTTTGTCTGAGCAGGAAGCCGCTATCTTGTGACAACATTAGCACAACTGCAACAGCGCAGCGGTACTTTGCGGGCCCATCAACTTTTAATCCGAAGGGTTCAATCCGTCTTTTGTGTTTATTATAAGCAGAAACGACAAACGGCCTCAGAGGAAATAATGTTTGAAAAAAAGCGAAACATTTTTAGCCAACTTTTGTATTGAAGGGGGATTTGCAAACTTCCTGTTGATTTTAGCTGGAAAGTATGAGTGTATGAAATATAGGTCTAACTGAGACCTACGTAGTGGTTTTTGTTTCATGTTTCTACGTCGTTCGTACTAGAAGTTACAAACAGTTTTGTCTGTGTTTTTTTCCTAGGGGACGCTAAAGCGAAATGTTGGGTTTTGGGGTTTGGTTTTTTGATTAAATCGCAATTGTTGCCAGTCCTGATGTGTGTGTCAAATTTGGTGAGTTTTGAAGCATGTTAAGGGGGTCAAATTACAGCTCAAAGAGGCGGCGGAATAATAATAATAATAAAACCTTAGAAATACAATAGGGTCAACTGTCCCAAAGAGACATCGGTCCCTAATAATAGTAAAAATGATAATAATAATAAAACCTTAGAAATACATTAGGGTGCTCTGTCCCGAAGGGACATCGGTCTCTAATAACAATAATAAACCCTTAGAAATACAATACAGTCATCCGTCCCAAAGGGACATCGGTCCCCAATAATAATAATAAAACCTTAGAAATACATTAGGGTTCTCTGTCCCAAAGGGACATTGGTCTCTAATAATAATAACAATAATAAAACCTTAGAAATACAATAGGGTCCTCTGTCCCAAAGAGACATCTGTCCCTAATAATAATAATAATAAAACCTGAGAAATACATTAGGGTGCTCTGTCC
The DNA here is from genome assembly GCF_033978795.1 of Nerophis ophidion. Classification (NCBI taxonomy): domain Eukaryota; kingdom Metazoa; phylum Chordata; class Actinopteri; order Syngnathiformes; family Syngnathidae; genus Nerophis; species Nerophis ophidion. Next base: position 57,661,465 of record NC_084620.1, read on the forward strand.
CAAAGGGACATCGGTCTCTAATAATAATATTAATAAAACCTTAGAACTACATTAGGGTGCTCTGTCCCAAAGGGACATCGGTCTCTAATAATAATAACAATAATAAACCCTTAGAAATACAATAGGGTCCTCTGTCCCAAAGGGCCATTCGGTCCCTAATAATAATAATAATAATAATAATAATAATAATAACAATAACAAAACCTTAGAAATACAATAGGGTCCTCTGTCCCAAAGGTACATTCGGTCCCTAATAATAATAATCATCATAATAATAATAATAAAACCTTAGAAATACAATAGTGTCCTCTGTCCCAAAGGGACATCGGTCCCTAATAATAATAATAATAATAATAATAATAATAATAAAACCTTAGAAATACATTAGAGTGCTCTGTCCCAAAGGGACATCGGTCTCTAATAATAATAATAATAATAAAACCTTGGAAATACATTAGGGTGCTCCGTCCCAAAGGGACATCGGTCTCTAATAATAATAACAATAATAAACCCTTAGAAATACAATAGGCTCCTCTGTCCCAAAGGGACATCGGTCCCTAATAATAATAATAATAATAATAATAATAAAACCTTAGAAATACATTAGGGTCCTCTGTCCCAAAGGGACATCGGTCTCTAATAATAATAACAATAATAAACCCTTAGAAATACAATAGGTTTCTCTGTCCCAAACGGACATCGGTCCCTAATAATAATAATAATAATAATAATAATAATAAAACTTAGAAATGCATTAGGGTGCTCTGTCCCAAAGGGACATTGGTCTCTAATAATAATAACAATAATAAAACCTCAGAAATACAATAGGGTCCTCTGTCCCTAAGGGACATCAGTCCCTAATAATAATAATAATAATAATAATAAAACCTTAGAAATACATTAGGGTGCTCTGTCTCTAATAATAATAATAAAACCTTAGAAATACATTAGGGTGCTCTGTCCCAAAGGGACATCGGTCTCTAATAATAATAACAATAATAAAACCTCAGAAATGCAATAGGGTCCTGTGTCCCACAGGGACATCGGTCCCTAATAATAATAATAAAACCTTAGAAATACATTAGGGTGCTCTGTCTCTAATAATAATAATAATAATAATAAAACCTTAGAAATACATTAGGGTGCTCTGTCCCAAAGGGACATCTGTCTCTAATAATAATAACAATAATTAACCCTTAGAAATACAATAGGGTCCTCTGTCCCAAAGGGACATCGGTCCCTAATAATAATAATAATAATAATAATAATAAAACCTTAGAAATACATTATGTGGTCAGATGAAACCAAAATAGTGAAGTGAATTATATTTATATAGCGCTTTTCTCTAGTGACTCAAAGTGTTTTACATAGTGAAACCCAATATCTAATTTAGATTTAAACCAGTGTGGGTGGCACTGGGAGCACGTGGGTAAAGTGTCTTGCCCAAGGACACAACGGCAGTGACTAGGATGGCGGAAGCGGGAATCGAACCTGCAACCCTCAAGTTGCTGGCACGGCCACTCTACCAACCGAGCTATACCGCCCCAAATAGAACTTTTTGGTATAAACTCAACTCATCGTGTTTGGAGGAAGAAGAATACTGAGTTGCATCCCAAGAACACCACACCTACTGTGAAGCATGGGGGTGGAAACATCATGCTTTGGGGTTGTTTTTCTGCTTAGGGGGCGGGACGTTTGATCCGTGTTAAGGAAAGAATGAATGGGGCCATGTATCGTGAGATTTTGAGTCAAAACCTCCTTCCATCAGTGAGAGCTTTGAATGGTTGACCAAATACTTATTTTCCACCATATTTTACAAATGAATTCTTTAAAATTCCTACAATGTGAATTCCTGGATTTTTTTTCCACATTCTGTCTCTCACAGTTGAAGTGTACCTATGATGAAAATTACAGACCTCTGTCATCATTTTAAGTGGGAGAACTTGCACAATCGCTGGCTGACTAAATACTTTTTTGCCCTACTGTATATATATATATATATATATATATATATATATATATATATATATATATATACAGTGGGGCAAAAAAGTTACGAACAATGGGAGACCGGGCTTTCTGCGCCGCCGCTCCCAGTCTGTGGAACACACTCCCTGACCACCTGAGGGCACCACAGACTGTGAATTTTAAAAAAAGGCTTAAAACCCCTTTTTTTTTTTTTAAAAAAAGCCTTTTTAAAATGTATTTATTTTTTATATATGCGTGCTAGTTGTAGCTATTTGGCTGTTCTAGATTTTTTTTTTTTTTTTTAAATACACTAGCACTCTGAGGTTGTTTGTTCAATGTAAATACCTTTTTTTTTCTCTGCACTTTGAGCGACAAAAGTGCTTTTGTGATCTGATCCATTATTAGTATTTGTGAACACATATTGGGGTCTATTTCAAGTTAAGTGAGTTTTATGTGATTAATTCAGAAGTGACATCACTACTTTTATATCAACATGTCATCTTGCAAATGTAAGAATGTAAGGTGACATCTTTAGGAGTGGTCGTCATGTGACTGCCCCAACATGGCCGTCGTCTTCATCTCCTCCGACTTTCCAGCAGTAAACTTTCCTTCCAGCGTGAGCCTACCCTCTGGCTCACCTGTGGCAACGGCGAGGGAACTCCGCGTCACGCCAGGCAATTATCTGCTCCGAGACGACCCGAGCGGCGATGCCCTTCATTGTCTCCTCAAGCGGGGCGGCCAATTATGTAGCTTCAGCTACGCGTTAGCCAATTAGAGAGTCGCCGCAGGTGGAATGTCGTGGCGGCGAGCGTGGCGTATACTTCTATCGCGTAGCTCAGCTTCCCGCCTCCGGGGGAGGTTGGCAGTCGCCCGGCGAGCAGCTTTTGATTCCCGCCTGGTGCTTAGCGAGGATTCTGACGCTCCAAAGTCAGCGGTGGATTGTTTGCGATGCGCTAACGGGATTAGGACGCCAGCCAAGCGGTCGTGGTTGTTTGAAGGCCTCGGCTGTGTTTCCACCTGACAGTCGCTGCTTGATTGACACATACAGGCCCCTCCCCCTCGCCCCACATGGAGGTAGCCGTTTAGGTGGGAGTGCCCACTGCAGGGTGGAGCAGAGTCCGCCCCGGGGTGAAGACCAGGGGTGACACCCACTTGACTAAAGGACGTGTACTTCCTGTGGGCTGCAGGCCACTTCTCACACGTCTTTGCAAAATGTGATTCCCACAACTCCCAACAGAGCGAGTTCCCCTCCAGACATGGTCCAAACAAAGTCCACTTGGCTTGAGGTCCCTTGACCTGGTTCTCACATTCCCGTGCCAGGCAGTCTGGATGCAGGACTTTCCAAGAACCAGGAAAAGAACTATCAAAATAATACTACTAATAATAATGATAATACTAATATTTATAATAATATTAATAATAATAATAGATGTTATTGGTAAAAGCACTTTACATTGAACAAACAACCTCAGAGTGCTAGTGTATTAAAAAAAATAAAAACAATCTAGAACAGCCAAATAGCTACAACTAGCACGCATATATAAAAGATAAATACATTTAAAAAAGGCTTTAAAAAAAAAAGGGGGTTTTAAGCCTTTTTTAAAAATTCACAGTCTGTGGTGCCCTCAGGTGGTCAGGGAGTGCGTTCCACAGACTGGGGGCAGCGGCGCAGAAAGCCCGGTCTCCCATTGTTCGTAACTTTATCCTCGGAGGTTGGAGAAGGTTAGCCTGTCCGGAGTGGAGTTGTCATGTGGAGGATTTGGGGGAGAGCAGAAACTTTTTCTGTCCATTGGCTTCCTGCAAGCTTCTAGACTAACAAAGCCTGCCTCTTTAGGGTTGTCCCCATACCAATATTATTATTAGTAAGCATTACTATACTTTTCTAAATAAAGGTGGGCCACATAAAATGTCATTATTGTCTTTATTGTAACAAATAAATGTTAGTGTACATGAAACATATGTTTATTATTGTCATTTAGTCCTTAAATAAAATGTTGAACATACTAGACAACTTGTCTTTTAGTAGTAAGTAAACAAATAAAGACTCCTAATTAGTCTGCAGTAACATATTGTGTCATTTATACACCTATTATTTTGTACACATTATGAGGGACAAACTGTAAAAATCGATTATTATTCTACTTGTTTATTTACTGTTAATATCTGTTTACTTTCATGTTCAATCTACACTTTCGCTATAATGTAATAACCACTTAATTCTTCTCTTCTTTGATACTTGACATTAGTTTTGGATGATACCACACATTTGTGTATCGATCCGATACCAAGTAATTACAGGATCATACAGTAAAATAGAATACCTAATAAACCAATAATAATATTGTTAAAAAAAATACTGATGTAAAGGGTAGGCGTCGTCCTGTTTTCTGTTTGAACATGTTCTATCTACACTTCTGTTCAAATGTAATAATCACTTACTCTTCTCTTCTTTGATACTTGACATTAGTTTTGGATGATACCACACATTTGTGTATCGATCCGATACCAAGTAGTTACAGGATCATACATTGGTCATATTCAAAGTACTCATGTGTCCAGGGACGTATTTCAAAACTTTATAAACATGATATTCCTTTTTAAAAAAGGAAACAAGATTGTGATGATGCAAAATATTGACGTAATCCTTGTAGTATAGACTAGATACGCTCTTGTACTTGGTATCATTAGAGTGGATGTCAAGTGTAGATCCACCTATGTTGTTTGTTTACATTGTGACGGCGGTGAGCTATTGTATCCTCCTACGCTGTGTAGTGAAACATGTTTAGCTATTCTTCGTCCTCCAGTGATAATAATACAAGGAAAAAACATACTTTGTGTTGCCATGGAGACCAGGATTAGTGATTTAGAAGTAGCTATAACACTGTGGATGGATGTTAGCTGCATGTTTTAAAGCAGCTCTTCCTGAGGGTGTTTCAGTGTTATGTAGTGGAAAACTTCTGTCTTAGGGTTACCTTTAAACTGAATGTATTAGGAGGGACACGACATAAGAGGTCAAGTCACCCTGACCAAGGCTAATAATGTAAACAGAGGCCCCACTAAATCTCAATAAGTGTGTGCTTGTAACCTCATACACTTATACAGGTAGCCTACACAACAGGCTAATAATGTAAACAGAGGCCCCACTAAATCTCAATAAGTGTGTGCTTGTAACCTCATACACTTATACAGGTACACAACATATCCCAACGTCACCGCGTCAAAAAATTGCGTCACACGCCACTATTCGGCCTTGTTCTTAACTCATTCCACCGAAGGCCGAATGTGGCTTTTTTTGCCGTATTCGGTTACCGATTAATCGGTGCATCCCTAGTTTTAATTCAGTTTTCACGGAAAGACTACATTCAGACTCCTCATTTGCATATCCGCCTCCCACCGGTGTGTTTTTGGACCAATAGCACACCTCTCAGCCTGCAGGTGAATGCAAAAAAAAAGAGACGCGATTGACACCTGCAGAGAACTGAGTGATGCCCGCGTGTCGCACAACACGCACGCCACCGGGTCGAGGTTATTATGGGATGTAGACATGCAAATAAGTTAGGCCAGGATGCTCTTAAAGTGCCGTGTGTGTGTGCTGACTATCAAGCAGTGTGTGTGTGTGTGTGTGTGTGTGTGAGGTCCATTTCTCCCCTCTTTGATCCCCGTCTCGACAGCCCACCACCTGGGACTATCCAGCGCACGTCCGGCTACGCCGCGGGAATCACAACACGGCCATCCCTCCCCTGGACAATAAACGCTGTCAGAATGGCGAACGCCGACTCCGAAAGCTTGTTGACAAACACAGAACACACACTTCTCGGCGTGCTGACGGAGGCAGCGAAGCAGAAACCGGTCGTAGACTTAAAGCCGGCGACGCTCCGAGATGATGTCTCCAATTTAATGTCCATTCTCCACTATTTGCACTTTATGTGGAAGATATACAAACGGACGACAGCCTGCAAGGAACTTTGGGAAACAAAGTGAAGGAGCTGAGAAGAAAATGTGCAAAGTCGTCATAAATAAGTCCCGGTGTCCAAAAAAAGAGCCGATAACAAGGCAAGCGTGGCGTCATGCCAGGAAAACATCACCTGTGAAAAAACTGCAGAAATGAAAGTCAAAGGTAACAACCATTAGTTGCCCGTATCCCGATATTGTCCCGCTCTTAATTACCGATACCGATATCAAGTGATGCCGACATATACAGAGGTGGAATCAACGCGTTGTTTCCAAAACAGTCAAGGCGTTGAGGGGTTCCGGTTTGGTGACCGCAGGATTAGGTCTCTGCTTTTTGCAGATGATGTGGTCCTGATGGCTTCATCTGGCCGGGATCTTCAGCTCTCACTGGATCAGTTCTCAGCCGAGTGTGAAGCGACCGGAATGAGAATCAGCACCTCCAAGTCCGAGTCCATGGTTCTCGCCCGGAAAAGGGTGGAATGCCATCTCCGGGTTGGGTGAGGAGACCCTGCCCCAAGTGGAGGAGTTCAAGTACCTCGGAGTCTTGTTCACGAGTGGGGGAAGAGTGGATCGTGAGATCGACAGGCGGATCGGTGCGGCGTCTTCAGTAATGCGGACGTTGTACCGATCCGTTGTGGTGAAGAAGGAGCTGAGCCGGAAGGCAAAGCTCTCAATTTACCGGTCGATCTACGTTCCCATCCTCACCTATGGTCATGAGCTTTGGGTCATGACCGAAAGGATAAGATCACGGGTACAAGCGGCCCAAATGAGTTTGGGTCTCTCCCTTAGAAATAGGGTGAGAAGCTCTGCCATCCGGGAGGAACTCAACGTAAAGCCGCTGCTCCTTCACATCGAGAGGAGCCAGATGAGGTGGTTCGGGCATCTGGTCAGGATGCCACCCGAACGCCTCCCTAGGGAGGTGTTTAGGGCACGTCCAACCGGTAGGAGGCCACGGGGAAGACCCAGGACACGTTGGGAAGACTATGTCTCCCGGCTGGCCTGGGAACGCCTCGGGATCCCCCGGGAAGAGCTAGAAGAGGTGGCTGGGGAGAGGGAAGTCTGGGTTTCCCTGCTTAGGCTGTTGCCCCCGCGACCCGACCTCGGATAAGCGGACGAAGATGGATGGATGGATGGATGGAATCAACGCATTATTATCCCTAATTTAGTTGTGATGCCCCGCTGGATGCATTAAACCAGTGGTCCCCAACCACCGGTACCAGGACCGGGCCGCGGCTAGATTGATACTGAGCCGCAGAAGAATTTTTTAATAAATGTTTCATTTATTTTATATTTGTATTTTTTTTTTATTTTCTTTTTTTTTATTAAATCAACATAAAAACTTGTCCAGGGTGTACCCTGGCTACCTCCCGATTGTAGCTGAGATAGGCGCCAGCGCCCCCCGCGACACCGAAAGGGAATAAGCGGTAGAAAATGGATGGATGGATGGATGAAAAAAACAAAAGATACACTTCTAATTAGTGCACCAACCCAAAAAAAACCTCCCTTTTTCATGACAACCCCCCCCCCCCCCCCCCCCAAAATTAAGGGTTGGGGACCACGGCATTAAACAATGTAACAAGGTTTTCCAAAATAAATCAACTCAATTCTGGAAAAAAAAATGCCATATTTATTATTATTAATGGGCTTCCCTGCTTAGGCTGCTGCCCCCACGACCCGACCGCGGATAAGCGGAAGATGATGAATGGATAGATAATTAATTATTTATTATTATTAGTATTATTATTAAGCTTCAAAAGATGAAATTATGAGACAAATGTGTTTTACATTTATGTTGTGTCGTTGCCGTCAACGCATGTATATCCTGCTCCCCAAGAAATCTTGTCTTTTTAAACTAGACATGTCCGATACTGTTTTTTTTGCCGATATTTAGTATTCCGATATTGTCCAACTCTTAATTACCGATTCCGATATCAAGTGGTGCCGATATATACAGTGGTGGAATCAACACATTATTATGCCTAACTCCAAAGACATGCGATAGGCCCCTCCCACCTCCAAAGACATGCACCTGGCGATAGGCCCCTCCCACCTCCAAAGACATGCACCTGGCGATAGGCCCCTCCCACCTCCAAGCACATGCACCTGGCGATAGGCCCCTCCCACCTCCAAACACATGCACCTGGGGATAGGCCCCTCCCACCTCCAAAGACATGCACTTGGGGATAGGCCCCTCCCACCTCCAAAGACATGCACCTGGCAATAGGCCCCTCCCACCTCCAAGGACATCCACCTGGGGATAGGCCCCTCCCACCTCCAAAGACATGCACCTGGGGATAGGCCCCTCACACCTCCAAAGACATGCACCTGGGGATAGGCCCCTCCCACCTTCAAAGACATGCACCTGGGGATAGGCCCCTCCCACCTTCAAAGACATGCACCTGGGGTAGGCCCCTCCCACCTCCAAAGGCATGCACCTGGGGATAGGCCCCTCCCACCTCCAAAAACATTCACCTGGGAATAGGTTGATTGGCAACACTAAATGGTCCCTAGTGGGTAAATGTGTAGGGTTTACCCCGACCTTCCAGCATCCCCCGCGAACCCGAAAGGGACAAGCGGTAGAACATGGATGGATGGATGCCCCGCTGGATGCATTAAACAATGTAATCAACACCCACTGAAGAACACAGCGCTTCTGTAATGTTTTCAGATCAACTTGGCGACGCGATTTGAATGTGTTGTTTTCAGGTTGGTCCCTCCAAAGCTTTGGAATAAATTGCAAAATACCTATTCTGTTCTAGGCGATCATTTAACCTCAGCTTATGTGTCATCAAAAGAATTTGGGATCGACCAGTAACTGGAGGAACATCTGATCCTAACGCAACAACGCCCACCCTCAGTGTGACCTGTATGGGTGTTGACCAAGTATGCCTTGCATTCACTTATTCATGATGTGACTGATTTCTCCAGATTCTCCGAACTTTTTGATGATATTACGGAGCGTAGATGGTGAAATCCCTAAATTCCTTACAATAGCTGCTTGAGAAATGTTCTTATACTGTGGACAAAGTGGTGACCCTCGCTCCGTCCTTGTTTATGAATGAGTGAGCATTTCATGGAAGCTGCTTTTATACCCAATCATGGCACCCACCTGTTCCCAATTAGCCCGATCACCTGTGGGATGTTCCAAATAAGTCTTTTATGGGCATTCCTCAACTTTTTCACTCTTTTTTGCCACTTGTGCCAGCTTCTTCAAAACATATTGGAGGCGTCAAATTCCAAATGTGCTAGTATTTGCCAAAAAAGAACAAAGTTTGTTAGTGTGAACATGAAATATATTGTCCTTGCACTCTATTCAATTGAATATAAGTTAAAAAGGATTTGTTGTATTCTCTTTTTATTTACCATTTACACAAGGTGACAACTTCACTGCTTTTGGGCTTTTGTGAATGCCGATTGCATCCACCTGTCTCGTTGCTCCGCCCCCAGTCACCTGACCAAGTGCAGGACTGGAAAGAGCAGACATAAAAGGGGGTAAATAAAGAGTTTGTTGGTATGCAGACAATGTCGGTGTACATAGGTTTGGATGTGAGAGGGGAGCTGAGAGCGGCGGTTAAAGAAGCGCTCGTTGTGAGCGGCGTGACAGGTGACCTACATGGAATAAATAGCATCATTAAAGACGCAAGAGCGGCTGTCAGTCACGCACTTTTGTCTGGAAGCCTTTGACTGCGGTCGGCGTGTTAGCGAGGCAGCGGCATTGCAGACATCACGCCGGAGAAAGCTCGGCGCCCAGCCAAGTGTCGAATTGTCCCGACACCCGGAGGACGCGGCGGAGCTGGCGTCGATTACGCTCGCAGCCTCATCAAAGGGAGCCTGGGACTCGGATCCTAAACCCGCTCCAGATGCTTGAGAGACCGGCGTCGGCGGGGTCGGCGTCTGCGATGCGCTCCACAAAACCAGCAGCAGACGTCGAGGCGACACTCTGGGAAGTGATGAGGAGCTCAAATAATGGCTGACTTTCTTTGCATCTTTTCAATAATTCATGCAATTAAAGAAGGTGGAAAAGTGGCTGCCGGCGGGCAAAGAAAATGTTTACTTGAAGTGTTTTCCCCTAAATCACAATGTGTGTTGTATCCGAATACTTCAGGACTTCAACAACCTCATCCATAGATAAAAAAAAAGTACCACTGATAGTCACACACACACACCAGGTGTGGTGAGATTATAAAACAGAAATTACTTTATTGATCCCTGCGGGACATTCAGCACCACAGTTCGCTCACAATAGACAATAAACACTTAGGTGTTTGTTTTTTTACATGTAAATAACATAAATACAGTCTATTATACAGCATTATTCACATGTGAATAATAAAAATATAGTCCATCATACGGCATTATTCACATGTGAATAATATAAATACAGTCTATTATACGGAATTATTCACATGTGAATAATAAAAATACAGTCTGTTATACACCATTATTCACATGTGAAAAATAAAAATACAGTCTATTATACAGCCTCATTCACATGTGAATATTTTTAAATACAGTCTATTATACGGCATTCACATGTGAATAATATAAATACAGTCTATTATACGGCATTATTCACATGTGAATAATAATAATACAGTCTATTATACAGCATTATTCACCTGTGAATAATAAAAATACTGTCTGTTATACAGCATTATTCACATGTGAATAATATAAATACAGTCTATTATACGACATTATTCATACGTGAATAATATAAATACAGTCTATTGTACAGCATTATTCACATGTGAATAACACAAATACTAATATTATACAGCATTATTCACATGTGAATGACAAATACTGTCTATTATATAGCATTATTCACATGTGAATAACAAATACTGTCTATTATACACCATTATTCACATGTAAATAATATAAATACACTCTTATAGAGCATTATTTACATGTGAATAATATAAATACAGTCAGTTATACATCATTATTCACATGTGAATAATATAAATACAGTCTGTTATACAGCAATATTCACATGTGAATAACACAAATACTGATATACAGCATTATTCACATGTGAATAACATAAATACAGTCTATTATAAATCATTATGTGAATAACATAAATACAGTCTATTATACAGCATTATTAACATGTGAATAATATAAATCCAGTCTACTATACAGCATTATTCACACGTGAATAACATAAATACAGTCTATTATACAGCATTATTCACATGTGAATAAAATAAATACAGTTTATTATACAGCATTATTCACACATTATAAAGGACAAACTGTAAAACATGGATTATAAATATACTTGTTCATTTACTGTTAATATCTGCTTATTTTTTCTTTTAACATTCTATCTACACTTCTGTTCAAATGTAATAATCACTTATTTTTCATTAGTTTTGGATGATACCACCCATTTAGGTATCGATGCGATACCAAGTAGTTACATGATCATACATTGGTCATATTCAAAGTCTTCTTTACTGACTTTATAAACATAATATGAATTTTGAAAAAATGATTTTGTGATGATAAACAAATATTGATGTAATCATAGTAGTATCGACTAGATACGCTCTTGTACCTGGTATCATTACAGTGGATGTCAGGTGTAGATCCACCCATGGCGTTTGTTTACATTGTGACGCCGGTGAGCTATTGTATCCTCCTACGGTGTGCAGTGAAGGATGTTTAGCTATTCCTCGTCCTCCAGTGATAATGCTACCTGTAAGAAACGTACTTCATTTGTCGCCATGGAGACCAGGAATAGTGATTTAGAAGTAGCTACAACACTGGATGGATGTTAGCATTTCCTCCTGAGGGTGTTTCAGTGTTATAACTTCACCTTTATCTTGACTTTTTACACCAAAATGCGTCCATTCTCCCTTTCCTGAGGTACTCTGTGTGTGTGTGTGCTGCCGAACATGCTCCTCTGCTGTTAAATCCAGCAATGTCCCCACCTGACGACGCGCCGTCATGCCTGTAAAACAAAAATATATAATGTAATATATATAGTACCATTTTTGTTTGATATAAAATTTGGTCGTTAGATGAGTGCAAACAACGTCGTCTCGATTTCCCTGCGTGACGTCAGCCAGTTTCTGGCGGTTTCACCATCTTGTCTTTGTCAAAAGACGAAGACTAATTACGGCTAATTAGGTTGTCAGAGCAGACTCTGAGAGAGAGAGAGATGTTCCCCAAGAAGAGTTACTGTGGTCAGGTGATGCTGAGAGAAGCTTCTAAAGCTCCTTTAACATGTGAATAAACTTCTCAATCAATCGATTGATCAATCAATAATAAGCCCCCTCCCTCTTTTTGCCCCCCAGGCTGCTGTTTTGTCACCTTCTACACCAGGAAAGCTGCCCTCGAAGCCCAGAATGCATTGCACAACATCAAGACCTTAACAGGGGTGAGTGTCTTCTTCTTCTTCTTCTTCTTCTCTCTAATCGCAGCCTGCACGACACCCCCCACCCCCCCATCTCCCCCGTTATTTTTTTTTACTCAATATGACAGTATTCATATTATATATGAAAGTTACATAAACATAACTCCAGAACCAAACATGCAATTTGTCTAAACATGCCTGTAATGTTGTATATATGTGAGTTTTACTAGAATCAGCTGTTTTGGTAAGGTTTGCAAATACAAACATGTGGTTTTAAGATTTTTGTAAGGTTTGCAAGTTAGTTTGTTTTTTTTACTCAATGTGACAGTATTCATACTATTTAGGAAAGTTATATAAACCTAAGTCCAAAACTAAACATGCAATTTGTCTAAACATGCCTGTAATGTTGTATATATGTGAGTTTTACTAGAATCAGCTGTTTTGGTAAGGTTTGCAAATACAAACATGTGGTTTTAAGGTTTTTGTAATGTTTGCAAGTTAGTTTTTTGTTTTACTCAATATGACAGTATTCATACTATTTAGGAAAGTTATATAAACCTAAGTCCAAAACTAAACATGCAATTTGTCTAAACATGCCTGTAATGTTGTATCTATGTGAGTTTTACTAGAATCAGCTGTTTTGGTAAGGTTTGCAAATACAAACATGTGGTTTTAAGGTTTTTGTAAGGTTTGCAAGTTAGTTTTTTTTTTTTTTACTCAATATGACAGTATTCATACTATTTAGGAAAGTTACATAAACCTAAGTCCAAAACTAAACATGCAATTTGTCTAAACATGCCTGTAATGTTGTATCTATGTGAGTTTTACTAGAATCAGCTGTTTTGGTAAGGTTTGCAAATACAAACCTGTGGTTTTACTCATAATGTCACACTCAATATGACACTTATTTAAACATAACTCCTCAACCACACATGAAAAATGGCTAATAATGCCTGAAATGATGCATCCTTGGGACTTTTACTCCGACATGTAAGGCTTGCAAACACAAAAAGTACTTTTTTTTACTCAAGTGAAGTGAATTATATTTATATAGCGTTTTTCTCAAGTGACTTAAAGCGCTTTACATAGTGACACCCAATATCTAAGTTACATTTAAACCAGTGTGGGTGGCACTGGGAGCAGGTGGGTAAAGTGTCTTGCCCAAGGACACAACGGCAGTGACTAGGATGGCACAAGCGGGAATCGAACCTGCAACCGTGAGATTGCTGGCACGGCCACTCTACCAACCGAGCTATGCCGCTTGACTGCCATCTTTCTGTAATGTAAACAATGAAACACCGGCTGTGTTTTGTGTTGCTAAAGGCGACCGCAATACACCGCTTCGAACCTACATCTTTCTTCTTTGATGTCTCCATTATTCATTGAACAAATTGCAAAAGATTCAGCAACACAGATGTCCAGAATACTGTGGAATTATGCGATGAAAAGAGACAATACAATGTGTGACATCACGCGCAGGCGTCATCATACCTCGACGTTTTAGCATGATGCTTCCGCGCGAAATTTAAAATTGGAATTTAGTCAACTAAAGCGGCCGTATCGGCATGTGTTGCAATGTTAATATTTCATCAATCAATGTTTATTTATATAGCCCCAAATCACAAATGTCTCAAAGGACTGCACAAATCATTACGACTACAACATCCTCGGAAGAACCCACAAAAGGGCAAGGAAAATTCACATGCAGTGGGACGCCAGTGACAATGCTGACTATGAGAAACCTTGGAGAGGACCTCAGATGTGGGCAGCACCCCACCCCCTCTAGGGGACCGAAAGCAATGGATGTCGAGCGGGTCTAACATGATACTGTGAAAGTTCAATCCATAGTGGCTCCAACACAGCTGCGAGAGTTCGGTTCAAAGCGGATCCAAGACAGCAGCGAGAGTCCCGTCCACAGGAAACCATCCCAAGCGGAGGCGGATCAGCATCGTAGAGATGTCCTCAATCGAATCAGGCGAGCGGTCCATCCTGGGTCTCGACTCTGGACAGCCAGTACTTCATCCATGGTCATTGGACCGGACCCCCTCTACAAGGGAGAGGGGGGACATAGGAGAAAGAAAAGAAGCGCCAGATCAACTGTTCTAAAAAGGAGGTCTATTTAAAGGCTAGAGTATACAGATGAGTTTTAAGGTGAGACTTAAATGCTTCATTGATATATAAACTATCAGACTATCAGTAGGCCTTTAAGGTATGTAAATAAACATTTTACACATATATGGAAATATTTATTTTATTTATTTTTAATTCGGTGGGTGCGCCTCATAGTCTGGTACGACTAATATAAGGAAACTGTTTTTTTGTTGTGTTTGTTTGTTTGTTTTTTGCGGGTGCGTCTTATGTAGGGGTGCGGCTTATAGTCCAGAAAAGATGGTACTTATTACTCAATACGACAGTAATGCGCTTAGAATCCTTAGATGATGCAAAAAAAGGCAAAACAAAAGTGTTCCAACATAACTCCTCAAGCACACATGCAACATGTCTAATAAAGCTTAAAGAAATGTGTGTGAGTGAGTTCCAGCAGTCGTGTGAGCTCAAGTAGCGAGATAAAAGATGCTTTGGGAAGCTGCTTGACTAAACTCCCATTAAAGCTGCAATGTATGTTTCTTTATGGCCGTTTAACACGCCCGCTTGCCATTCAGCCAGATGAGCGGCCATGAAAGGAAATGTAGCCTGACTAACGACGTGCTTCTACATCCACTCTTTCTCCCCTGGTCTTCGCCCCCTCCTGGACATTTACACACCTTTACAGGCCCCGCCTCCAAATCTCCCCTCAGCCAGGGCACGCTTGACGGCGCCCAACCCGGCCTGCGCCGCATGCACGGATTCTGGTTGTGGAAGTTGTTGTTTCCCAGAGTCCGTTTCGCTGATCGCTGCTGGAATAAGAACGTTAGCGCTGAGCCATTCATCCCGTCATGGCGCCCGGGGGCAGGGGGGGCGAGGGCACATACTGCAGCACTTTCAGGATTAGCGGCGACATGAAATCACCTTCTTCTCCACTTCCTGGTCGCTCCACTTCCTCCTCAGCTTTTTGGCCTTTTGAGTCGAGGCATGAGCCAGTAATCCTGGCAGCGGGAGGCCCTCACGCACCAAACTGGGGGATAAACCCTCGCATTTGCAGGTTTGCCTTCCAGGAAAAGTGTGTTTACTTCCTGGAGTTTGGCATATTTTGAAGGCCTGAAAGGCAACATAATGTTCTTGTTATTGTCCTTTATGTCTTCACACCACTCACACAATTCACCTTATGACGTCACACCACTCACACACTTTACTTTATGACATCCCACCACTCACACACTTCACTTTATGACACCACACCACTCACACACTTCACTTTATGATGTCACACCACTCACACACTTCACTTTATGACGTTACACCACTCACACACTTCACTTTATGACGCCACACCACTCACACACTTCGCTTTATTACGTCACACCACTCACACACTTCACTTTATGACGTTACACCACTCACACACTTTATGACATCACACCACTCACACACTTCACTTTATGACGTCACACCACTCACACACTTCGCTTTATGACGTCACACCACTCACACACTTCACTTTATGACGTCACACCACTCACACACTTCACTTTATGATGTCACACCACTCACACACTTCACTTTATGATGTCACACCACTCACACACTTCGCTTTATGATGTCACACCACTCACACACTTCACTTTATGTCGTCACACCACTCACACACTTCGCTTTATGTCGTCACACCACTCACACACTTCGCTTTATGACGTCACTCCACTCACACACTTCACTTTATGACGTCACACCACTCACACACTTCACTTTATGACGTCACACCACTCACACACTTCACTTTATGACGTCACACCACTCACACACTTCACTTTATGACGTCACACCACTCACACACTTCACTTTATGACGTCACACCACTCACACACTTCACTTTATGACGTCACACCACTCACACACTTCACTTTATGACGTCACACCACTCACACACTTCACTTTATGACGTCACACCACTCACACACTTCACTTTATGACGTCACACCACTCACACACTTCACTTTATGACGTCACACCACTCACACACTTCACTTTATGACGTCACACCACTCACACACTTCACTTTATGACGTCACACCACTCACACACTTCACTTTATGACGTCACACCACTCACACACTTCACTTTATGATATCACACCACTCACACACTTCACTTTATGACATCACACCACTCACACACTTCACTTTATGACATCACACCACTCACACACTTCACTTTATGACATCACACCACTCACACACTTCTCTTTATGACATCACACCACTCACACTCACACACTTCAATCTCATCTTTTCAGGACCCGCCAGAACTGCATTTAAAGCACCATAGAGTCCAAATGACCAAAATGTCACCAACAAGTTGACTTTATGTACGTTATTTAGGTATATATATATATATATATATGTATATATATATATATATATATATATATTCTACTTCCCCACACTCTTGATTAACCAGTAGAATTGTAGTTTTTATTGGTAGTTTTAGTCCAAATACCTCCATATTGTACTTCACACACTCTTTACTACCAGTAGAATGGTAGTTTTTATTGGTAGTTTTAGTCCAAATACCTCCATATTGTACTTCACACACTCTTTATTACCAGTAGAATGGTAGTTTTATTGGTAGTTTTAGTCCAAATACCTCCATGTTGTACTTCACACACTCTTTATTACCAGTAGAATGGTAGTTTTTATTGGTAGTTTTAGTCCAAATACCTCCATGCTGTACTTCACCACCCTCACCAACAGCCCTGTAAAATTTTAATTGTTATTGTTAATTTTGAAGTCCAAATACTTCCTTATTGTACTTTACACCCTCTTTATTACCAGTAGAATGGTAGTTTTTATTGGTAGTTTTAGTCCAAATACCTCCATATTGTACTTCACACACTCTATTACCAGTAGAATGGTAGTTTTTATTGGTAGTTTTAGTCCAAATACTCCATATTGTACTTCACACACTCTTTATTACCAGTAGAATGGTAGTTTCTATTGGTAGTTTTAGTCCAAATACTCCATGTTGTACTTCACACACTCTTTATAAACCAGTAAAATGGTAGTTTTTATTGGTAGTTTTAGTCCAAATACCTCCATGTTGTACTTCACACACTTTATCACCAGTAGAATGGTAGTTTTTATTGGTAGTTTTTGTCCAAATACCTCCATGTTGTACTTCACACACTCTTTATCACCAGTAGAATGGTAGTTTTTATTGGTAGTTTTAGTCCAAATACTCCATATTGTACTTCACACACTCTTTATCACCAGTAGAATTTTAGTTTTTATTGGTAGTTTTAGTCCAAATACCTCCATATTGTACTTCACACACTCTTTATTACCAGTAGAATTTTAGTTTTTATTGGTAGTTTTAGTCCAAATACCTCCATATTGTACTTCACACACTCTTTATTACCAGTAGAATTTTAGTTTTTATTGGTAGTTTTAGTCCAAATACCTCCATGTTGTACTTCACCACCCTCACCATCAACCCAGTAAAATTTTTGTTTTATTGTTAATTTTGAAGTCCAAATACCTCCTTATTGTACTTTACACACTCTTTATTACCAGTAGAATTGTAGTTTTTATTGGTAGTTTTAGTCCAAATACTCCATATTGTACTTCACACACTCTTTATAAACCAGTAAAATTGTAGTTTTTCGCCATTCTTCCTCTCCAAGATTCTATGACATGGAAACTGTTTGTGTTTGTGTGTGTGTGTGTGTGTGTGTGTGTGTGTGTGTGTGTGTGTGTGTGCGCGCGCGCTCAACATCATGCGCCTCGCTCTGTAGTCAGCCGCACTCAGATGAAAGAACGGTGCCAGTACTTTTTTTCAAAGGTGGTATGGTACCGATTTCAGTTGATCAGTACCGTGATACTTTATTAGTTCCGGTATACTGTACAACACACACACACACCCACACACACACTATATGGAAATGCAAGTTAGTCCAGAGTTTTAAACCTGAACACTTGTTTTTTTTTTATACTTTAGTCTCAAGTTGTTGGCTGCTAGGAGATGATTTTCACATTTTTCCAGCGTCTCCATGCTCGGAGACAAAAGGCCAAGTCGAAGAAGGCAAAGAGCAGGAAAAAGTACAAATTAGCGGCGAGGGAGAGCGCAGGAAGTGTTGAAGTGCAAGAAGGCTGCAGCTCGCTGGAGGGCAGAGCAATAAACGGGCCTGAGTTAAAAAGCAATAGCTGCTAATAAGTCCTCCTTCTGCCTTGTAGGACACTATAGAACATGCTTTGTATCACAGAATGTTGCCTTCCACCCGCACACTGAGGTCAACCTGCTTGTTATTTTCTATCCAGCAGCCGACAACAACATTTATTCATAGCTTTCAAATACGACATGTCTAGACTGTTTCAATAAACAAACAAATTATTATTTGATGGCGCTAGCCGCATGGTAAAAATTTGCTGCAGACATCAATCCTGCAGAGGGCGCTGTCTTACAAGTTAGTTTACTCAATTAGGCAGCAGGAAAGTGGCAACCTAAAAGAAAATGATTTGATGGCGCTATCCGCATGGTAAAAAAAAAAATGCTGCAGGCATCAATCCAGCTGAGGGCGCTGTCTTAAAAGTTAATTCACTCAATTAGGCAGCAGGAAAGTGGTAACTTAAAAGAACATGGTGAGTGTTCATGGTGACATGGTGAGTGTTCATGGTGACATGGTGAGTGTTCATGGTGACATGGTCATGTAGCGACATGGTGAGTGTTCATGGTGACATGGTCATATAGTGACATGGTGAGTGTTCATGGTGACATGGTCATATAGTGACATGGTGAGTGTTCATGGTGACATGGTGAGTGTTCATGGTGACATGGTCATGTAGCGACATGGTGAGTGTTCATGGTGACATGGTCATATAGTGACATGGTGAGTGTTCATGGTGACATGGTCATATAGTGACATGGTGAGTGTTCATGGTGACATGGTCATATAGCGACATGATGAGTGTTCATGGTGACATGGTGAGTGTTCATAGTGCCATGGTCATATAGTGACATGGTGAGTGTTCATGGTGACATGGTGAGTGTTCATGGTGACATGGTCATATAGTGACATGGTGAGTGTTCATGGTGACATGGTGAGTGTTCATGGTGACATGGTGAGTGTTCATGGTGACATGGTCATATAGTGACATGGTGAGTGTTCATGGTGACATGGTGAGTGTTCATGGTGATATGGTGAGTGTTCATGGTGACATGGTGAGTGTTCATGGTGACATGGTCATATAGTGACATGGGGAGTGTTCATGGTGACATGGTGAGTGTTCATGGTGACATGGTGAGTGTTCATGGTGACATGGTCATATAGTGACATGGTGAGTGTTCATGGTGACATGGTGAGTGTTCATGGTGCTATGGTGAGTGTTCATGGTGACATGGGGAGTGTTCATGTTGACATGGTGAGTATTCATGGTGATATGGTGACATGGTGAGTGTTCAAGCTGACATGGTCATATAGCGACATGGTGAGTGTTCATGGTGATATGGTGACATGATGAGTGTTCACGCTGACATGGTCATATAGTGACATGGTGAGTGTTCATTGTGACATAGTAAATGTTCATGGTGACATGGTGAGTGTTCATGGTGAGTGTTCATGGTGACATGGTGAGCGTTCATGGTGACATGGGGAGTGTTCATGGTGAGTGTTCATGGTGACATGGTGAGTGTTCATGGTGACACGGGTAGTGTTCATGGTGACATGGGGAGTGTTCATGGTGACATGGTTAGTGTTCATGGTGACATGGTGAGTGTTCATGGTGACATGGTGAGTGTTCATGGTGACACGGGTAGTGTTCATGGTGACATGGGGAGTGTTCATGGTGACATGGTTAGTGTTCATGGTGACATGGTGAGTGTTCATGGTGACATGGTTAGTGTTCATGGTGACATGGGGAGTGTTCATGGTGACATGGTGAGTGTTCATGGTGACATGGTTAGTGTTCATGGTGACATGGGGAGTGTTCATAGTGACATGGTGAGTGTTCATGGTGACATGGTGAGTGTTCATGGTGACATGGTCATATAGTGACATGGGGAGTGTTCATGGTGACATGGTGAGTGTTCATGGTGACATGGTGAGTGTTCATGGTGACATGGTCATATAGTGACATGGTGAGTGTTCATGGTGACATGGTGAGTGTTCATGGTGCTATGGTGAGTGTTCATGGTGACATGGGGAGTGTTCATGTTGACATGGTGAGTATTCATGG
>NC_084620.1:57687077-57742077 GCF_033978795.1 Nerophis ophidion
CAAACCAGGAAGTGCAAGACAAGAACTGAATGGCCAAAAAAACTAAACCCGACATGACCAAAACAAAACATGATCCATAGGCGTGACACTTACACCCACTTGTTATTTCATATGTTGACCAGAGGGGGTTGCACTTCAGATGTTTACACCCACTTGTTATTTCATATGTTGACACAGTCCATTTGGAAAATCCCTCCTTTTTCGGACCACCCTCATGTTGACCAGCAGTGGTGCAAATGAGACATTGTCTATTAGATTTTCTGTATTGGGACCAGGATTTATGTCATCACTTCGTCACACCTCCTCATATGGAAGGTACTTTTCCTTCTTCATGTCTCAAGAAGGCGAGCAATACAAGAACACACACAAACACACACACACGTGCACGGAGGCATTCCCAGAGTAGTGTCATTACACAGACTCATTATCGGAATCAATTCAATTAAAAGCTTTAATTGCTGTAGTGAAAGCCAAATGCTATCACAAACACAGCAGCAAAGCAAACCTCGTCAGTTAGACCCCCCCCACACACACACACACACTCTCGACGTGTGTGTGTGTGTGTGTTTAATGCAAGAAATATTAATAACGCCTTGTTTCGAATTAGCTTCCGAACCTCTTGTGAGTGGCGGTGGCGTCTATGCACACGTATGCATTGTTTGTGTGCGTGTGTGTGTATGTGTGTGTGTGTGTGTGTGTGTGTGTGTGTGTGTGTGTGTGTCACATGGCCTGCGGGCTCCTTGCTCACTGAAGCGAAGCTAATGTGAGCTAAGTGATCGTAAAGGACAATTTAGATTTTCCACGTTGTTTAGCTCAAAGTCACACCTTGTTTACGTCCAGGTGTCACACCGGGCGGCGACGTTCCCTTTTCGGGATTCAGGTTTGAATCCCTTCCCGCAGGGCTGTCACAGTGGTTTTCACGGAGGGCCGCTTGTAGCCGTCAATAATGTTGGAATTTCATCTCATTTTTAATGATATCAATTGTTTGAAGTACGCTGTCCATTTCACAGTGAAATACTTACAATTCCATCCATCCATTTTCTACCGCTTATTCCCTTTTGGGGACGCGGGGGGCGCTGGCGCCTATCTCAGCTACAATCACAACATTTTAATCTAAAATATAGTTGTTTTTTAATTTTTTACTAAATTTTAGGGGGGCAGCACAGTGAAAGAGGGGTTAGTGCGTCTGCCTCACAATACGAAGGTCCTGGGTTCAATCCCGGGCTCGGAATCTTTCTGTGTGGAGTTGGCATGTTCTCCCCGTGAATGGGTGGGTTCTACTCCGGCTCCCTCCCACCTCCAAAGACATGCACCTGGGGATAGGCCCCTCCCACCTCCAAAGACATGCACCTGGGGATAAGCCCCTCCCGCCTCCAAATACATGCACCTGGGGATAGGCCCCTCCCACCTCCAAAGACATGCACCTGGGGATAGGCCCCTCCCACCTCCAAAGACATGCACCTGGGGATAGGCCCCTCCCACCTCCAAAGACATGCACCTGGGGATAGGCCCCTCCCACCTCCAAAGACATGCACCTGAGGAAAGGCCCCTCCCACCTCCAAAGACATGCACCTGGGGGTAGGCCCCTCCCACCTCCAAAGACATGCACCTGGGGATAGGCCCCTCCCACCTCCAAAGACATGCACCTGAGGAAAGGCCCCTCCCACCTCCAAAGACATGCACCTGGGGATAGGCCCCTTCCACCTCCAAAGACATGCACCTGGGGATAAACCCCTCCCATCTCCAAAATACATGCACCTGGGGATAGGCCCCTCCCACCTCCAAAGACATGCACCACCTGGGAATAGGCCCCTCCTACTTCCAAAGACATGCACCTGGGGATAGGCCCCTCCCACCTCCAAAGACATGCACCTGGGGATAGGCCCCTCCCACCTCCAAAGACATGCACCTGGGGATAGGCCCCTCCCACCTCCAAAGACATGCACCTGGGGATAGGCCCCTCCCACCTCCAAAGACGTGCACCTGGGGATAGGCCCCTCCCACCTCCAAAGACATGCACCTGGGGATAGGCCCCTCCCACCTCCAAAGACATGCACCCGGGGATAGGCCCCTCCCACCTCCAAAGACATGCACCTGGGGATAGGCCCCTCCCACCTCCAAAGAAATGCACTTGGGAATAGGCCCCTCCCACCTCCAAAGACATGCACCTGGGGATAGGCCCCTCCCACCTCCAAAGACATGCACCTGGGGATAGGCCCCCCCCACCTCCAAAGACATGCACCTGGGGATAGGCCCCTCCCACCTCCAAAGACATACACCTGTGGATAGGCCCCTCCCACCTCCTAAGACATGCACCTGGGGATTGGCCCCTCCCACCTCCAAAGACATGCACCTGGGGATAGGTTGATTGGCAACACTAGATGGTCCCTAGTGTGTGAATGTTGTCTATCTGTGTTGGCCCTGCGATGAGGTGGCGACTTGACCAGGGTGTACGCCGCCTTCCGCCCGAATGCAGCTGGGATAGGCCTCAGCCATCCCGAGAAGGGAAAAGAGGTAGAAAATGGATGGATAGATGGACAACGTTTTAGGGTAAATGTAAAAACAGTACTACTGTTTTTTGGGGGCTTTTACGGAAAAATCTGTCAGTTTAGTTGCCAGAATTTTTGTGTTAAATTGACATTAGTTTTTTAACATTATATTGTTAATAAAAACAGTACAAGTTATTTTTTTTATTCTGGCAACTTAGCCGCCAGTTTTTCTACCGTAAAAGCGTTCTTGCAACTTCCCAGTCCTTCTGCTGCTCTCCTTCTTGCAACGTGGTCTCGGGCACATACAGCTAGTGTCTGTCTGCAACTCCAACTCCCACCACGTGTCTCGGTACGGCTGCTGCTAATAAGGGCGACACGTGATTGGATAACTAATCCCAGCTGGGCAATCTATTCACTTGCCGCTGGCTTCGAGGCCGGTCCTTACACACCCCACTCCGCGGCAGGCCCGCAGACCACACCTCCCTCCACAAGAACATTGTAAAGTTGATTGTGATTTTTTAATTAACTTTACAGCAAACTACCCATTAAATTAAGTATTTTTATTTACATTTTTGGAAAGTATGATAATATACTCTAATATTTGTTGCAATATTGGATACTATTAAAGTTTAAAAGGTATGCCTTTTCAAGCAGTGCATATATTTTTTTCTGTCAAAATTAAAAAAATCTACGCCATTTAGTGCGATAATATGAAGAACTTTATTGACACATATCATTCACCTGACATCCACTGTAATGATACCAAGTACAGGAGCGTATCTAGTTGATACTACTATGATTACATTGATATATTTAGCAGAACAAAACCGGACTGTATCTAGTCGATACTACTATGATTACATCGATATTTTTTTGCATACCAATTTTTTTTTTGTATTTATATAATGTTTATCAAGTCAGTAAATATGTCCCTGGACACATGTAGACTTTGAATATGACCAATGTATGATCCTGTAACTACTTGGTATCTTGTGGATCCCTTTATTTAAAAAAGTATCGAAATACATGTTGGTACCAAAATATTGGTATCGGGACAACCTGAGTGGGTACAAATACATTGAAAAGTTGGCATCCGTGTGAAAGTTGCAAACAGCCCCTCTAAGTAATCCAGAGGCTATACAATTATAAAACGGCATTGCTGAGTACGTATGTGACAGTGTCTTGCCATCATCATGCGGGTTCCACCGACCACCAAGGAAGGGCATTACTTTTGCAGGTTTTACTCGCGTTTATTTTGCTATAAAGAAAGTATTTTGCGCCGTCGCCACTCCCGCTGCTCGCTCCTCCGTGTTGCTCTTCGTCGTCGGCGTCTTGTTCTCTCTCGCTTCTGCCCCGTTATCTCCTCCTTCTCCCCTTTTATATATAGTTAGGAGATACATTAATTGCGTCCCGGTGTGCGATCCACGCACCTGATCTCGCTTGCGGCGTCGCTCCCGGCACGCCCCGCCTCGCCGCTCGCTCGTCTTCTCCGCCTCCTTGCCGCCATCCGCCTCTCCAAAACGTACTTTTCTGACACAAAATAGTTTCAGTCTAACTGAATAAGGAAGTTTTGTGCTTTTATTTATTTGCATGTCTCCACACGGGAATTCTTCTTGGAAATTTTTAATGAACTTTCTAGCTTCCGCACTGTGTGTGTGTGTGTGTGCGCGTGTGTGTGTGTGTGCGCGCGTGTGTGTGTGCGCGCGTGTGTGTGTGTGCGCGCGTGTGTGTGTGTGTGTGTGTGTGTGTGTGTGTGTGTGTGTGTGTGTGTGTGTGTGTGTGTGTGTGTGTGTGTGTGTGTGTGTGTGTGTTTGTGTGTGTGTGTGTGTGTGTGTGCCACCAACTTCCGACTGTGAGGACCATCTGTGTGACTTTGACCCGGCAGCTTGCCGTCACACACCTTCAGACAAGCTGTGTGTGTGCGTGTGCGTGTGTGTGTGTGCGTGCGTGTGCATGTATGTGTGTGATGGCAACACGCTGGATAGCATAAGCTTCACTGCACATTTGGCTGTTCCTCTTAAGCTGCTGTCCACACACACACACACACACACACACACACTAACACACACACACTTACACAAGCACGCACGTACACACACACACACACACACACGCACACACCCTGTCTGTGTCCTCTGGCTCGCAGGCGTGTTGACTTTTGACCTTTTAAGCAGCAGCGCTGCAAAGAGAAACCACACAAGTGGTGATTAGCATTACTTGTGTCAGTACACTTCTGTAAGTACACTTCTGTGTACTTGGTTGCTAAGAATGTGAATTTTCAAAGCGTAGTTCTGTCGCAAATCCATCACTGTTACTTCTTCTTTTCGACAATCTCCTCGGCTGCCATTATTTCAAGTTTGTCCCTCCGCTGAAGATGCTGAGTGTCCATCGCAGTGCACTAAACATCTTGAGTGTTAAGAATACATCTGGGTCCTGAGAGTGTACGAAACTTGAACACACTTGTGTACGCCAAGGACAAAGGGCCTGATCTACTAAGACCCAAACTGCATGTGCAAACAATTAGAACTTGGACAGACTGCCCTATTTAAGGAATATTTTAGGAAATATCTGTAACTAAAGGGAACCTAGCTCACATAAATACCTGACACTTGTTACAACTAAAATATTGTGTCAGAAAACATCAGCAGTAAAAGACTAATGTGA
The DNA here is from genome assembly GCF_033978795.1 of Nerophis ophidion. Taxonomy (NCBI): domain Eukaryota; kingdom Metazoa; phylum Chordata; class Actinopteri; order Syngnathiformes; family Syngnathidae; genus Nerophis; species Nerophis ophidion. The sequence continues at coordinate 57,692,231 of NC_084620.1, forward strand.
ATATTGTCACACAACCATCAGTCACCCGAACGCCTCCCTAGGGAGGTGTTTAGGGCACGTCCAACCGGTCGGGGAAAACCCAGGACACGTTGGGAAGATTAAGTCTCCCGGCTGGCCTGGGAACGCCTCGGGATCCCCCGGGAGGAGCTGGACCGAGTGGCTGGGGAGAGGGAAGTCTGGGCTTCTCTGCTTAGGCTGCAGCCCCCGCGACCCGACCTCTGATAAGTGGAAGATGGATGGATGGATGGATGGAGTCATCAGTCAGACACATTTACATAACCTAAACATAAATAGTGAAGTGAACATATCTAAGTTACATTTAGGGTTGTCCCCATACCAACATTTTGGTAACATACTTTTCTAAATAAAGGGAGAGTGGGAAGTTGAGGGACGGCGTGGCGCAGTGGGAGAGTGGCCGTGCCAACCCGAGGGTCCCTGGTTCAAATCCCACCTAGTACCAACCTCGTCACGTCCGTTGTGTCCTGAGCAAGACACTTCACCCTTGCTCCTGATGGGTGCTGGTTAACGCCTTGCATGGCAGCTCCCTCCATCAGTGTGTGAATGTGTGTGTGAATGGGTAAATGTGGAAGTAGTGTCAAAGCGCTTTGAGTACCTTGAAGGTAGAAAAGCGCTATACAAGTACAACCCATTTATCATTTATTTAAGTCTGGGCTTTTCTGCTTCAGCTGCTGCCCCCGCGACTCCACCTCGGATAAGCAGAAGCAGATGGATGGATGGATGGAAACAATATACAGTAAATATAGTATAAATACGTTACGTGTAAAACATTTTGTTCAATGTTTTTTTTTTAATCAAAAAATCAAATTAATATTAAACATCTAAAATTTAAATTCTCGAATGGACTTACAATATATTTTTATTATTTGCAGTCTTATATAATGATAGTAAATCTAAATTCGGGTTGTTCTGATACCAATATTTTGGAACTGGTACCAAAATGTGCTTTGAGACTTTTTTTTAAATAAAGGGGACCGCAAAAAATGTCATTACTTTCTTTGTTTGAACAAAAGATCTCAGATATAATACATTAATATCCTGCTGTTGTCATATACACTGTGTGTGTGTGTGTGTGTGTGTGTGTGTGTGTGTGTGTGTGTGTGTGTGTGTGTGTGTGTGTGTGTGTGTGTGTGTGTGTGTGTGTGTGTGTGTGTGTGTGTGTGTGTGTGTGTGTGTGTGTGTGTGTGTGTGTGTGTGTGCGTGTGTGTGCGTGTGCACAAAAGTCAAAAGCAGTGAAGTTGTCACCTTGTGTAAATGCTAAATAAAAAGAGAATACAACAAATCATTTTCAATTGAATAGACTGCAAAGACAAGATATTTCATGTTCACACTGAGAAACTTTATTTTTGGTGCAAATAATCATGAAGTTAAAATTTAATGGCAGCAATACATGTCAAAAAAGGCATTTTTACCAGTGTGTTACATGGCCTTTCCTTTTAACAACACTCAATAAAGGTTTGGGAACTGAGGAGACACATTTTTGATGTCTGGACTACAGGCAGGCCAGTCTAGTACCCGCACTCTTTTGCTATGAAGCCATGCTGTTGTAACACCTGGTTTGGCGTTGTCTTGCTAAAATAAGCAGGGGCGTCTATGATAACAACATATGTTGCTCCAAAACCTGTATGGACCTTTCAGCATTAATGGTGCCTTCACAGATGTGTAACTTACCCATGCCTTGGGCACTAATACACCCCCATATCAATCAATCAATCAATCAATGTTTATTTATATAGCCCCAAATCACAAATGTCTCAAAGGACTGCACAAATCATTACGACTACAACATCCTCGGAAGAACCCACAAAAGGGCAAGGAAAACTCACACCCAGTGGGCAGGGAGAATTCACATCCAGTGGGACGCCAGTGACAATGCTGACTATGAGAAACCTTGGAGAGGACCTCAGATGTGGGCAACCCCCCCCCACCCTCTAGGGGACCGAAAGCAATGGATGTCGAGCGGGTCTAACATGATACTGTTATGATCGACGGTATCGAAAGCAGCGCTAAGATCGAGGAGCAGCAACATAGATGACGCATCAGAGTCCATCGTTAGCAATAGATCATTAGTCAATTTTGCGAGGGCTGTCTCAGTCGAGTGATTTGCCCTGAAACCGGATTGAAAGGTTTCACATAGATTGTTAAACGCTAAGTGTTCATTCAGCTGCTCTGCAACAATTTTTTCGAGGATTTTCGAAATAAAGGGAAGGTGAGACACCGGTCAGTAGTTTACCATGAGGTCAGGATCGAGGTTAGGTCTTTTAAGGAGAGGATGAATACCATCACACATGCTGGCTTATACACTTTCACCCAAGAACAATCCAGATTGTTGTTTTCCTCTTTGGTCTGGAGGACACGACATACAAAACAATTTGAAATGTGGACCAGTCAGACCACAGAACACTTTTCCACTTTGCATTAGTCCATCTTAGATGAGCTCAGGCCCAGCGAAACATTTCTGGGTGTTGTTGATAAATGGCTTTGGCTTTGCATTATTTATGGTTTACACGTTTGAAAATGACAAAAAATAGTGCAGTTAAGTCTTCACAGGGTTTCTTTTTGCCGTCACTGTGTATTTGGTTCTAATGCAATATCCCTCCATCCATTTTCTACCGATTGTTCCTTTCAACATGACTTTCATTACTCCACAAGAAAGGACCAAAAGCATACTAGCATTATATTACAAAACAAGTGTCAACAATTTTCAGAATGTTGTTTGAGTTTTAACTTGCACTTACAGACGTAGCAACCAACTGTAGTCACTGACAGTGGTTTTAGGAAGTGTTCTTTTCCTTTTTGGTCTGGAGGACACAACGTCCAAAACAATATAAATGTGGACTCGTCAGACCACAGAACACTTTTCCACTTTGCATCAGTCCGTCTTAGATGAGCTCGGGCCCAGCGAAGCCAGTGGCGTTCCTGGGTGTTGTGGATAAATGGCTTTCGCTTTGCATAGCAGAGTTTTAACTTGCACTTACAGATGTAGCGACCAACTGTAGTTAACGACAGTGGTTTTCTGAAGTGTTCCTGGGCCCATGTGGTGATATCCTTTACACACTGATGTGGCTTTTGGATGCAGTACCAACGGAGGGTTCGAAGGTCAGAGGCATTCAATGCTGGTTTTCGGCCTTGCCGCTTAAGTGCCGTGATTTCTCCAGATTCTCTGAACCTTTTGATGATATTACGGAGCGTAGATGTTGAAATCCCAAATTTTTTTGCAATAGCTGCTTGAAAAATGTTGTTCCTAAACAATTTGCTCAGGCGTTTGTTGACAAAGTGGTGACCCTCACCCCGTCCTTGTTTGTGAACAAGTGAACATTTCATGAAAGCTGCTTTTATAGCCAATCATGGCACCCACCTGTTCCCAATTAGCCTGTTCACCTGTCATCATCAGCTACAATCGGGCGGAAGGCAGGGTACACCCTGGACAAGTAAGGGAATAAGCGGTAGAAAATGGATGGATGGATGGACCTGTCATCATCATTATCATCATCATCTGTTGTCAGTCCACTGCTGGACGAAAGCCTCAGCATGTTTCTGCCATTTGGCGTACTTTTCATGCTGGTTATTAGCCTACACCTTCCACGCAGGCTTGGTGCGGGTTCCACGCGGGTTCCTTCTCCTAGACTAATTGCCTTACTGGGCTGTTGAACTTAGTCCGTCCTGTTTGTTGTCCGCGCCCCATTCACCTGTGGGATGTTTCAAGTAAGTCTTTTGATGAGCATTCCTCAACGTTGTCACTCTTCTTTGCCACTTGTGCCAGCTTTTTTGAAAAATGTCACAGGCATCAAATTCCAAATGAGCTAATATTTGCAAAAAATAACAAAGTTTCTCCAGCTTATTCCCTTTTGGCGCCTATCTCAGCTACAATCGGGCGGAAGGCAGGGTACACCCTGGACAAGTCGCCACCTTATCGCAGGGCCAAAACGTTTCTCGGTGTGAACATGAAATATCTTATCTTTGCAGTCTATTCAACTGAATATAAGTTGGAAAGGATTTGTTGTCTTCTCTTTTTATTTACCTTTTACACAAAGTGACGACTTCACTGCTTTTGGGTTGTGTACATCACACACACACACACACACACGCACACACACACACACACACACACACACACATCGGCCCCCCAAGTCCAAGTCACGGTTACATGGAAGTCACCCCAGCAGTTTTTTTTTTTTGGACGATGACAAGGTTCAAGAACCAAAAAAGTGAAGAGGTTTCATCATGCAGTTTGACAGGAAGTCACCTCTCCTCAGCGGCGAGTAACGAGACGGAACAGGAAGCTCATAAAGTCGGTGATCCCCGTCGTGGAATACGAGCAGCGTACCTTCGCTCACCTGGGTCATGAGCACGCTTTTACGGTCAACTTTATGTTTCTTCCTGCTGATGTTACTTTCTTATTTCCTTTGACTCCTTCGTGACACACCCCGGGGGTTGCATGGTGGTCGTTCACCACCTCGTACTTTGCTCGGTGTTCTTTTTTAAAGAAGAGGAAGCTGGCTCTTGTCCTGCTTTACCACCTGGAAGCTTCCCATATGACGTCCCATATGTTCTTAATGTTCAGTGTTTTATTGTTCATCGTTCCATCCGTCCATCCATCTTATTCTGCTTATCCGAGGTGGGGTCGCGGGTGCAGCAGCCTAAGCAGAAAAGCCCCAACTTCCCTCTCCCCAGCCGCTTCATCCAGCTCTTACCGAAGGATCCCGAGGTGTTCCCAGGCCAGCCGGGAGACATAGTCTTCCCAACGTGTCCTGGGTCTTACCCTCGGCCTTCTACCAGTCGGACATGACCTAAACACCTCCCTAGGGAGGCACCCCAACCACCTCATCTGGCTCCTCTTCATGTGGAGGAGCAGTGGCTTTACTTTGATCTCCCCCCGGATGGCAGAGCTTCTCACCCTATCTCTAAGGGAGAGACCCAAACACATTTCGGCCACTTGTACCCGTGATCTTATCCTTTCGGTCATGACCCAAAGCTCACGACCATAGGTGAGGATGGGAACGTAGATCGACCGGTAAATTGAGAGCTTTGCCTTCCGGCTCAGCTCCTTCTTCACCACAACGGATCGATACAGCATCCGCATTACCGAAGACGCCGCACCGATCCGCCTGTCGATCTCACGATCCACTCTTCCCTCACTCGTGAACAAGACTCCGAGGTACTTGAACTCCTCCACTTGCGGCAAGATATCCCAACCCTTAGATGGCAAGCCACCCTTTTTTGGGTGACAACTATGGACTCGAACTCGGAGGTGCTGATTCTCATCCCAGTCGCTTCACACTCGGCTGCGAACCGATCCAGTGAGAGCTGAAGATCCTGGCCAGATGAAGAAGCCATCAGGACCACATCATCTACAAAAAGCAGAGACCTAATCCTGAAGATACTAAACCGGATCCCCTCAACGCCTTGACTGCGCCTAGAAATTCTGTCCATAAAATTTATGAACAGAATGGGTGACAAAGGGCAGCCTTGGCGGAGTCCAACCCTCACTGGAAACGTGTCTGACTTACTGCCGGCAATGCGGACCAAGCTCTGACACTGATCGTACAGGGAGTGGACTGCCACAATCAGACTCTCTGAGGACTTCCCGAGGGACACGGTCGAATGCCTTCTCAAAGTCCACAAAGCACATGTAGACTGGTTGGGCAAACTCCCATGCACCCTCAAGAACCCTGCGGAGAGTATAGAGCTGGTCCACAGTTCCACGACCAGGACAAAAACCACACTGTTCCTCCTGAATCTGAGGTTGGACTATCCGGCGTAGCCTCCTCTCCAGTACACCTGAATAAACCTTACCAGGAAGGCTGAAGAGTGTGATCCCACCATAGTTGGAACCCTCACTCCGGTTCCCCTTCTTAAAGAAAGGAACCACCACCCCGGTCTGCCAATCCAGAGGTACCGCCCCCAATGTCCATGCAATGTTGTCAACCAAGACAGCCTCACAACATCCAGAGCCTTAAGGAACTCCGGGCGGATCGCATTCACCCCCGGGGCTTTGCCACCAAGGAGCTTTTTAACTACCTCGGCAAACTCAGCCCCAGAAATAGGAGAGCCCACCACAGATTCCCCAAACACTGCACTGGGGTTGAGGAGGTCTTCGAAGTATTCCTTCCACCGATCCACAACGCCCGCAGTCGAGGTCAGCAGAACACCATCCTCACCATACATGGTGTTGACAGTGCACTGCTTCCCCTTCCTGAGGCGGCGGATGGTGGTCCATAATCGCTTCGAAGCCGCCAGGAAGTCGTCTTCCAAGGCTTCCCCGAACTCCTCCCATGTCCGGGTTTCTGCGGAGGCGTAAGAATTGTGTAACTTATCACACAATTCTTATGCTTAAAGGCCGTTGCTATAGTTATTATCAATTGTGCTGAAGTTGTACTTTTCTATCTGTGCAAAGGCACAACTTGTAATCTTCCATTGCGAGTTGTCTCGTATCAGCAGTTTGTTTCCAAACCCTGCCTGCTGACAGCCGAGGACAGACATCGAGTACCTCTACGCAGATAAAGCAGAGACAGGGCGTAATCACGAGTGTCAGCACATTTCCATTCTAAGTAATCCAAATTGTGTCTACCAGGGCCGCTTGACTTACCCCTCCCTTCAGACGCAGCCTCAGTGATGTAACCAGGGACCACCCAAATAAATACAGGAGCATGTGAGACTGTATCTTGGAGCGTAGGTTGGATCTGTAACTGAGTGTGCAGCCCAATACGTCTCTCCTCATGAGCAAAATTGAGCTCTGTTTCTGCATGATTCCTTGCTTCTTGTCTGTGTAATAGATAGTTTGCTGTTTGAACCTGACAAACATCAGCCATCAATATGATGTCCAGAAGCAGACTGGGCGGGGTTTGGAGGACAGATGTCTTCAAAAAAAGTTCTGTTCTGCAGAAAAGTAAATACTACATGGATTATTAATATATGGATCTGTGGGTGTTTTTTTCTACTTTGCGTCCACAGTTCACCAGGTTTGTTGCATTTTGCTTTATTGTAAAAGATGGATTTGGAGACAGTCGTCTGGGAAGAGGAGAGGAGAGGCGTCCATATGTTCTTAATATTCAGTGTTTTATTGTTCATAGTTAATTTTACCAAGCCCACATTATTTTCATGTGCATTCTTTTATTCAGCAAAAAGGCTGTAAAGGTGTGTGTGTGTGTGTGTGTGTGTGTGTGTGCGCGTGTGTGGTGTGTGTGTGCGTGTGGTGTGTGCGAGTGTGTGTGTGTGTGTGTGTGTGTGTGTGCGTGCGTGTGTATGTGCGCGAGTGTGTGTATGTGTGTGGCGTGTGTGTGCTTATGTGCGCGAGTGTGTGTATGTGAGTGTGTGTGGTGTGTGTTTGCGCTTATGTGCGCGAGTGTGTGTATGTGATGTGTGCACGTGTGTGTGTACGCGGGTGTGTGTGCGCGCGTGTGTGTGGTGTGTATGTGTGCGCGCGTGCGTGCGTGTGGTGTATGCGAGTGTGTCTGCACGCGTGCGTGTGTGTGTGCGTGTGGTGTGTGCGAGTGTGTGTGTGCGTGCGTGTGTATGTGCGCGAGTGTGTGTATGTGTGTGGTGTGTGTGCGCTTATGTGCGCGAGTGTGTGTATGTGAGTGTGTGTGGCGTGTATGTGCGCGAGTGTGTGTATGTGATGTGTGCACGTGTGTGTGTGGTGTGTGTGTGTGCGCGCGCATGTGCGTGTGGTGTATGCGAGTGTACGTCTGCGCGCGTGCGTGTGTGTGCGCGTGCGTGCGTGTGTGTGTGCGCTTGTATGCGCGAGTGTGTGTATGTGCGTGTGTGTGGTGTGTGTGCGAGTGTGTGTGGTGTGTGCGAGTGTGTGTGTGTGCGCATGTGTGTGTGCGTGCGTGCGTGTGTGTGTGCGCTTTTGTGCGCGAGTGTGTGTATGTGCGTGTGTGTGGTGTTTGTGTGCGCATGCGTGTGTGTGATGTGTGTGCGAGTGTGTGTGGTGTGTGCGAGTGTGTGTGTGTGTGCGCATGTGTGTGTGTGTGCGTGCGTGTGTGTGTGCGCTTATGTGCGCGAGTATGTGTATGTGAGTGTGTGTGGTGTGTGTGTGCGCTTATGTGCGCGAGTGTGTGTATGTGAGTGTGTGTGGTGTGTGTGCGTGCGTGTGGTGTATGCGAGTGTGTGTCTGCGCGCGTGCGTGTGTGTGCGTGTGTGTGTGCGCGTGTGTGTGTGTGTGTGTGTACAAGAGTGACTGACGGATGCTGTCGTGTTTTTTCTCTAGTTTTGTTTGGGTTTTGTTGGCTGACTCTGAGCGCAAGTGACTGGTGAGATGGATTCTAAGGAGAACTGACGCCACTTCCAGCTTTGCACTCTCTCCTCCTTTTGATGTGCGCTCACAAAGATAACACACACACACACTTTCACACACACACTCACACATGTCGTCGTCGTCTTCATTTGGAGGAATTTGTGCTTGTCAACCTTTGACCCGTCGATGCACGGCACTTCAAGGCTTTGTCTGCACCAACACGATATTTTCACAAGACAGACTCTTTCTCAGTTGGCCCTCAAATCGGAACTTTAGTAGACTCCATCTAGGGCAGGGATCGGCTCCCCAAAATGTTGAAAGGGCCATAATGGTTAAATGTACCCTTGTCAGAACGTGGACTTTAGGGTTTGTTTTTCCGGAATGCAAAGGAAAGTTGGAGCGGGCAAGGCGTGAAGGTAATTGTGAACGACTTTTGCCGTCGTCGCTCGGGTTCCATGGACCACTCAGAAAGGATATTGCTTTAGCAGGTTTGACTTCTTTATTTTTTTAAATAAAGCTTTGTTTTCAGGTCGGATCGCTTTTCAGCCGCTCCTCTCCACTGCTCGCTCACCGTCCGCTTTTCAGCCATCGTCCTCGTCCCCGTCTGCTCTTTGTTTTGGCTCCTCATTCGCTGCTGCAGGCTCTCCTCCTCCTTTGCCCCGATCTCTCCTCCTTCTCCCCTTTTATACATCGTGAGGAGATAAGTTGATGGTGTAATGGTGCGCGATCCACACATCTGCACATGACTGCGGCATCGCTCGCGGCACACCCCGCCTCTCCGCTCGGTCGCATTCTCTGCCTCCTTGCCGCCATCTTGGGCCGGGCTCCAGCGTGCCCTGTCCCGCTGCTCGTTCACTGGCTCCGCCTCTCCACAGTAATGACATCTTTTATTTTAACACTATAACTACAAAAAAAAAACAATCAAACAAAAGGCGCGCACAATGGCGGAGAACAAACTTGACTAATGAAACAAAACTTGCACAAAGACAGAAACAAAAAACAAAAACTTACTTGGTAACTTTCGCTTTAAGTAATAGACATGATGAGTGACAGGTGTGCGGGTGCAAAACGTGAGACAGGTGCGTGACATGAGGACAAGTGAAAACTAATGGGTAGTCATGGAAATAAAACAAACAAGGGAGTGCAAAAACAGGAAACAACGGAGTCTTAAGCAAAACAGAACATAACTAAAAAAAACATGACCACTCTAAGATTTCTTTGTTCATCCATCCATCCATCCATCCATCATCTTCCGCTTATCCGAGGTCGGGTCGCGGGGGCAGCAGCCTAAGCAGGGAAGCCCAGACTTCCCTATCTCCAGCCACTTCGTCTAGCTCTTCCCGGGGGATCCCGAGGCGTTCCCAGGCCAGCCGGGAGACATAGTCTTTCCAACGTGTCCTGGGTCTTCCCCGTGGCCTCCTACCAGCTGGACGTGCCCTAAACACATCCCTAGGGAGGCGTTCGGGTGGCATCCTGACCAGATGCCCGAACCACCTCATCTGGCTCCTCTCGATGTGGAGGAGCAGCGGCTTTACGTTGAGCTCCTCCCGGATGGCAGAGCTTCTCACCCTATCTCTAAGGGAGAGCCCCGCCACCCGGCGGAGGAAACTCATTTCGGCCGCTTGTACCCGTGATCTTATCCTTTCGGTCATGACCCAAAGCTCATGACCATAGGTGAGGATGGGAACGTAGATCGACCGGTAAATTGAGAGCTTTGCCTTCCGGCTCAGCTCCTTCTTCACCACAACGGATCGATACAACGTCCGCATTACTGAAGACGAAGTATCGAAATACAAATATTGGTATCGAGACAAGCCTACTCTGGGATAATAATTTGTTTTTATGGCAGTCAGGGCACCCAACCAGTCTACATGTGCTTTGTGGACTTGGAGAAGAGAGTATGGGGTACGGGATTGTCTTATTGTGGCGGTCCACTCCCTGTACGATCAGTGCCAGAGCTTGGACCGCAATGCCGGTGGTAAGTCGGACACATTTCCAGTGAGGGTTGGACTCCGCCAAGTCCGTCCTTTGTCACCGATTCTCTTCATAACTTTTATGGACAGAATTTCTAGGCACAGTCAAGGCGTTGAGGGGTTCTGGTTTGGTGGTCGCAGGATTAGGTCTCTGCTTTTTGCAGATGATGTGGTCCTGATGGCTTCATCTGGCCAGGATCTTCAGCTCTCACTGGATCGGTTCGCAGTGACCGGGATGAGAATCATCACCTTCAAGTCCGAGTCCATGGTTCTCGCCCGGAAAATGGTGGAATGCCATCTCCGGGTTGGGGAGGAGACCCTGTCCCAAGTGGAGGAGTTCAAGTACCTAGAAGTCTTGTTCACGAGTGAGGGAAGAGTGGATCGTGAGATCGACAGGCGGATCGGTGCGGCGTCTTCAGTAATGCGGACGCTGTATCGATCCGTTGTGGTGAAGAAGGAGCTGAGCCAGAAGGCAAAGCTCTCAATTTACCGGTCGATCTACGTCCCCATCCTCACCTATGGTCATGGGCTTTGGGTTATGACCGAAAGGACAAGTTTACGGGTACAAGCGGCCCAAATTAGTTTCCTCCGCCGGGTGGCAGGTCTCTCCCTTAGAGATAGGGTGAGAAGCTCTGCCATCCAATCTCAAAGTAAAGTTGCTGCTCCTCCACATGGAGAGGACCCAGATGAGGTGGTTCTGGCACGTCCGACCGGTAGGAGGCCACTTGGAAGACCCAGGACACATTGGGAAGATTGTGTCCCCTGGCTGGTCTGGGAACGCCTCGGGATCCCCCAGGAGGAGCTAGACCAAATGGCTGGGGAGAGGGAAGTCTGGGCTTCTCTGCTTAGGCTGCTGCCCCCGCGAGCCGACCGCGGATAAGCGGAAGAAAATGGATGGATGGGAGTCAGTGGGAATAAACATGGGCATAGAGTGGGGCAAAAAAGTATTTAGTCAGCCAGCGATTGTGCAAGTTCTCCCACTTAAAATGATGACAGAGGTCTGTAATTTTCATCATAGGTACACTTCAACTGTGAGAGACAGAATGTGAAAAAAAAATCCAGGAATTCACATTGTAGGAATTTTAAAGAATTTATTTGTACATTATGGTGAAAAATACGTATTTGGTCAAGCATTCAAAGCTCTCACTGATGGAAGGAGGTTTTGGCTCAAAATCTCACGATACATGGCCCCATTCATTCTTTCCTTAACACGGATCAATCATCCTGTCCCCTTAGCAGAAAAACAGCCCCAGAGCATGATGTTTCCACCCCCATGCTTCACAGTAGGTGTGGTGCTCATGGGATGCAAACACAACGAGTTGAGTTTATACCAAAAAGTTATATTTTGGTTTCATCTGACCACATGACATTCTCCCAATCCTCTGCTGTATCATCCATGTATCCATTTTGGTATAAACTCAACTTGTCGTGTTTGGAGGAAGAAGAATACTGAGTTGCATCCCAAGAACACCAGACCTACTGTGAAGCATGGGGGTGGAAACATCATGCTTTGGGGCTGTTTTTCTGCTGAGGGGACAGGACGATTGATCCGTGTTAAGGAAAGAATTAATGGGGCCATGTATCGTGAGATTTTGAGCCAAAACCTCCTTCCATCAGTGAGAGCTTTGAAGATGAAACGTGGCTGGGTCTTCCAGCATGACAATGATCCCAAACACACCGGCCGGGCAACGAAGAAGTGGCTTCGTAAGAAGCATTTGAGAGTCCTGGAGTGGCCTAGCCAGTCTCCATACCTCAACCCCATAGAAAATCTGTGGAGGGAGTTGAAAGTCTGTGTTGCTCAGCAACAGACCCAAAACATCACTGCTCTCAAGAAGATCTGCATGGAGGAATGGGCCAAAATACTGTGTGTGCAAACCTGGTAAAGACCTATAGTAATCCTTTGACCTCTGTTATTGCCAACAAAGGTTATTTTACAAAGTATTGAGTTGAAGTTTTGTTATTGACCAAATACTTATTTTCCACCATCATTTACTAATAAATTCTTTAAAATTCCTACAATGTGAATTCCTGGATTTCTTTTCCACATTCTGTCTCTCACAGTTGAAGTCAATCAATCAATCAATGTTTATTTATATAGCCCCAAATCACAAATGTTTCAAAGGACTGCACAAATCATTACGACTACAACATCCTCGGAAGAACCCACAAAAGGGCAAGGAAAACTCACACCCAGTGGGCAGGGAGAATTCACATCCAGTGGGACGCCAGTGACAATGCTGACTATGAGAAACCTTGGAGAGGACCTCAGATGTGGGCAACCCCCCGCCTCTAGGGGACCGAAAGCAATGGATGTCGAGCGGGTCTAACATGATACTGTGAAAGTTCAATCCATAGTGGCTCCAACACAGCCGCAAGAGTTCAGTTCAAAGCGGATCCAAGACAGCAGCGTGAGTCCCGTCCACAGGAGACCATCTCAAGCGGAGGCGGATCAGCAGCGTAGAGATGTCCCCAACCGATACAGGCGAGCGGTCCATCCTGGGTCTCGACTCTGGACAGCCAGTACTTCATCCATGGTCATCGGACCGGACCCCCTCCACAAGGGAGGGGGGGACATAGGAGAAAGAAAAGAACCGGCAGATCAACTGGTCTAAAAAGGAGGTCTATTTAAAGGCTAGAGTATAAGTGTACCTATGATGAAAATTACAGACCTCTGTCATCATTTTAAGTGGGAGAACTTGCACAATCGCTGGCTGACTAAATACTTTTTGGCCCCACTGTATATGCAAATAAGATCTACACCTTGCAATATGTTTTTTTTTGCACAGATGCAATAACTTAGCATTCATGCTCGGGGCATCTTTAAAATCCAGTTTTTACACTTTAGGACCCAAAATGATGCTGCTCATACAAGATTCATTTCAATGGGTAAAACACAAAGTCTGCAGTATTTCTCCAAAAACACAGTCCACAAGACAATTGGTTGGATTTTTACACTGAAATTGTCCAAAAAAAAAAGTGCATTTTGAGATCCATGGGGTGTTGAGGGGTTCCGGTTTGGTGACCGCAGGATTAGGTCTCTGCTTTTTGCAGATGATGTGGTCCTGATGGCTTCATCTGACCGGGATCTTCAGCTTTCACTGGATCGGTTCGCAGCCGAGTGTGAAGCGACCGGAATGAGAATCAGCACCTCGAAGTCCGAGTCCATGGTTCTCGCCCGGAAAAGGGTGGAATGCCATCTCCGGGTTGGGGAGGAGACCCTGCCCCAAGTGGAGGAGTTCAAGTACCTAGGAGTCTTGTTCACGAGTGAGGGAAGAGTGGATGGTGAGATCGACAGGCGGATCGGTGCAGCGTCTTCAGTAATGCGGACGTTGTACCGATCCGTTGTGGAGCGAATTTTATCGATATTACGGAGATGAAAGAAGGCCGTTTTAGGAACGCTTTTAATGTGTGACTCAAAGGAGAGAGTTGGGTCAAAGGTAACACCCAGATTTTTTACCGAGTCACCTTGTTTTATTATTTGGTTGTCAAATGTTAAAGTTGTATTATTAAATAGAGGTCGGTGTCTAGCAGGACCGATAATCAGCATTTCCGTTTTTTTGGCGTTAAGTTGCAAAAAGTTAGCGGACATCCTTTGTTTAATTTCATTAAGACACGCCTCCAGCTGACTAGAAGAAGGAGCTGAGCCGGAAGACATAGCTCTCAATTTACCGGTCGATCTACGTTCCCATCCTCACCTATGGTCATGAGCTTTGGGTCATGACCGAAAGGATAAGATCACGGGTAAAAGCGGCCGAAATGAGTTTCCTCTCCCTCAGAGATAGGGTGAGAAGCTTTGCCATCCGTGAGGAACTCAAAGTAAAGCCGTTGCTCCTCCACATCAAGAGGAGCCAGATGATGTGGTTCGGGCATCTGGTCAGGATGCCACCCGAACGCCTCCCTAGGGAGGTGTTTAGGGCACGTCCAACCGGTAGGAGGCCACGGGGAAGACCCAGGACAGGTTGGGAAGACTATGTCTCCCGGCTGGCCTGGGAACGCCTCGGGATCCCCCGGGAAGAGCTAGACGAAGTGGCTGGGGAGAGGGAAGTCTGGGTTTCCCTGCTTAGGCTGTTGCCCCCGCGACCCGACCTCGGATAGGCGGAAGAAGATGGATGGATGGATGGATGGATGGATGGATGGATGGGGTGTTGGTGCGGCCCACAGAGATTCCAACCTGTCTGGGAGTCTCAAGGACAGGCTGGAATCTCAATGCTTTTAATTTGGCAGTCCCTGGTCCACCGCCGCCGTAGTCCGCCCCCCCCCCCCCCCCCCCCCCCCCCTTCGGGGAAGACTGCCGAAGTGGTCCGCAGACAGTGGGAGGATGACGAGGATGAAGGTGTGCGATAGAATTGGAAGATCAAAGCCTTCTGTGGCACTGCGACTGAGCCCAGGGGCATTATGGGTAGCGCACACACTCGCACGGGGCGTTGCGGTGTGTTTGATACAGGACTAGATCTGGAGAATGACTGTCATCCGTCTCCCCGCGGATCAAACGCCGACATAATCCTCCAGAAAGGAAGCAGCCAGTGCCAAAAAAACTAGGGACACGGGAGACATTTTAGAGGTCCTGTCATCGTACGAACAAAAACACATTTTAGACTATTTTACCACATGTGGATGTCATGAAACTATCATTCATCTCTTAAACAAAAAATGTATACTAACCCCGTTTGCATATGAGTTGGGAAATTGTGTTAGAGGTAAATATAAACAGAATACAATGATTTGCAAAACCTTTTCAACCCATATTCAGTTGAATATGCTACAAAGACAACATAAACATTAGTTTTTTTTGTGCAAATAATCATTAACTTTAGAATTTGACAAAAGAAGTTGGGAAAGGTGGCAATAAATACTGATAAAGTTGAGGGATGCTCATCAAACACTTATTCGGAACATCCCACAGGTGTGCAGGCTAATTGGGAACAGGTGGGTGCCATGATTGGGTATAAAAACAGCTTCCTTAGTCTTTCACAAGAAAGGATGGGGTGAGGTACACCCCTTTGTCCACAACTGCGTGAGCAAATAGTCAAACAGTTTAAGAACAACCTTTCTCAAAGTGCAATTGCAAGAAATTTAGGGATTTCAACATCTACGCTCCGTAATATCATCAAAAGGTTCAGGGAATCTGGAGAAATAACTCCACGCAAGCGGCATGGCCGGAAACCAACATTGAATGACCGTGACCTTCCATTCCTATCAAAAACCAAAATCAATCTCTAAAGGATATCACCACATGGGTTCAGGAACATTTTCAGAAAACCATCCATCCATCCATCATCTTCCGCTTATCCGAGGTCGGGTCGCGGGGGCAACAGCCTAAGCAGGGAAACCCAGACTTCCCTCTCCCCAGCCACTTCGTCTAGCTCTTCCCGGGGGATCCCGAGGCGTTCCCAACGTGTCCTGGGTCTTCCCCGTGGCCTCCTACCGGTTGGACGTGCCCTAAACACCTCCCTAGGGAGGCGTTCGGGTGGCATCCTGACCAGATGCCCGAACCACCTCATCTGGCTCCTCTCGATGTGAAGGAGCAGCGGCTTTACTTTGAGTTCCTCCCGGATGGCAGAGCTTCTCACCCTATCTCTAAGGGAGAGCCCCGCCACACGGCGGAGGAAACTCATTTGGGCCGCTTGTACCCGTGATCTTATCCTTTCGGTCATGACCCAAAGCTCATGACCATAGGTGAGGATGGGAACGTAGATCGACCGGTAAATTGAGAGCTTTGCCTTCCGGCTCAGCACCTTCTTCACCACAATGGACCGGTACAACGTCCGCCATACTGAAGACGCCGCACCGACCCGCCTGTCGATCTCACGATCCACTCTTCCCTCACTCGTGAACAAGACTCCTAGGTACTTGAACTCCTCCACTTGGGGCAGGGTCTCCTCCCCAACCCGGAGATGGCACTCCACCCTTTTCCGGGCGAGAACCATGGACTCGGACTTGGAGGTGCTGATTCTCATTCCGGTCGCTTCACACTCGGCTGCGAACCGATCCAGCGAGAGCTGAAGATCCCGGTCAGATGAAGCCATCAGGACCACATCGTCTGCAAAAAGCAGAGACCTAATCCTGCGGTTACCAAACCGGAACCCCTCAACGCCTTGACTGCGCCTTGAAATTCTGTCCATAAAAGTTATGAACAGAATGGGTGACAAAGGACAGCCTTGGCGGAGTCCAACCCTCACTGGAAATGTGTTCGACTTACTGCCGGCAATGCGGACCAAGCTCTGGCACTGATCGTACAGGGAACGGACCGCCACAATCAGACAGTCCGATACCCCATACTCTCTGAGCACTCCCCACAGGACTTCCCGAGGGACACGGTCGAATGCCTTCTCCAAGTCCACAAAGCACATGTAGACTGGTTGGGCAAACTCCCATGCACCCTCAAGAACCCTGCCGAGAGTATAGAGCTGGTCCACAGTTCCACGACCAGGACGAAAACCACACTGTTCCTCCTGAATCCGAGGTTCGACTATCCGACGTAGCCTCCTCTCCAGTACACCTGAATAAACCTTACCGGGAAGGCTGAGGAGTGTGATCCCACGATAGTTGGAACACACCCTCCGGTCCCCCTTCTTAAAGAGAGGAACCACCACCCCGGTCTGCCAATCCAGAGGTACCGCCCCCGATGTCCACGCGATGCTGCAAAGTCTTGTCAACCAAGACAGCCCCACAGCATCCAGAGCCTTAAGGAACTCCGGGCGGATCTCGTCCACCCCTGGGGCCTTGCCACCGAGGAGCTTTTTAACTACCTCAGCGACCTCAGCCCCAGAAATAGGAGAGTCCACCACAGATTCCCCAGGCACTGCTTCCTCATAGGAAGACGTGTTGGTGGGATTGAGGAGGTCTTCGAAGTATTCCTTCCACCTATCCACAACATCCGCAGTCGAGGTCAGCAGAACACCATCCGCACCATACACGGTGTTGATAGTGCACTGTTTCCCCTTCCTGAGGCGGCGGACGGTGGTCCAGAATCGCTTCGAAGCCGTCCGGAAGTCGTTTTCCATGGCTTCCCCGAACTCTTCCCATGTCCGAGTTTTTGCCTCCGCGACCGCTGAAGCTGCACACCGCTTGGCCTGTCGGTACCTGTCCACTGCCTCCGGAGTCCTATGAGCCAAAAGGACCCGATAGGACTCCTTCTTCAGCTTGACGGCATCCCTCACCGCTGGTGTCCACCAAGGGGTTTTAGGATTGCCGCCCCGACAGGCACCAACTACCTTGCGGCCACAGCTCCGATCTGCCGCCTCGACAATAGAGGTGCGGAACATGGTCCACTCGGACTCAATGTCCAGCACCTCCCTCGTGACATGTTCAAAGTTCTTCCGGAGGTGGGAATTGAAACTTTGTCTGACAGGAGACTCTGCCAGACGTTCCCAGCAGACCCTCACAATGCGTTTGGGCCTCCCAGGTCTGTCCGGCATCCTCCCCCACCATCGCAGCCAACTCACCACCAGGTGGTGATCGGTGGAAAGCTCCGCCCCTCTCTTCACCCGAGTGTCCAAAACATGAGGCCGCAAATCCGATGACACAACTACAAAGTCGATCATGGAACTGCGGCCTAGGGTGTCCTGGTGCCAAGTGCACATATGGACACCCTTATGTTTGAACATGGTGTTTGTTATGGACAAACTGTGACGAGCACAAAAGTCCAATAACAAAACACCACTCGGGTTCAGATCCGGGCGGCCATTCTTCCCAATCACGCCTCTCCAGGTTTCACTGTCGTTGCCAACGTGAGCGTTGAAGTCTCCCAGTAGGACAAGGGAATCACCCGGGGGAGCACTTTCCAGTACTCCCTCGAGCGTTCCCAAAAAGGGTGGGTACTCTGAACTGCTGTTTGGTGCATAAGCACAAACAACAGTCAGGACCCGTCCCCCCACCCGAAGGCGGAGGGAGGCTACCCTTTCGTCCACCGGGTTGAACTCCAACGTACAGGCTTTGAGCCGGGGGGAAACAAGAATTGCCACCCCAGCCCGTCGCCTCTCACTGCCGGCAACGCCAGAGTGGAAGAGGGTCCAATCCCTCTCGAGAGAAGTGGTTCCAGAGCCCTTGCTGTGCGTCGAAGTGAGTCCGACTATATCCAGCCGGAATTTCTCGACTTCGCGCACTAGCTCAGGCTCTTTCCCCCCCAGTGACGTGACGTTCCACGTCCCAAGAGCTAGCTTCTGTAGCCGAGGATCGGACCGCCAAGTGCCCTGCCTTCGGCTGTCGCCCAGCTCACAATGCACCCGACCTCTATGGCCCCTGCTATGGGTGGTGAGCCCATTGGAGGGGTGACCCACGTTGCCTCTTCAGAAAACCACTGTCACTAAATACAGTTGGTTGCTACATCTGTATGTGCAAGTTAAAGCTCTACTATCAATCAATCATCAATCAATGTTTACTTATATAGCCCTAAATCACTAGTGTCTCAAAGGGCTGCACAAACCACTACGACATCCTCGGTAGGCCCACATAAGGGCAAGGAAAACTCACACCCAGTGGGACGTCGGTGACAATGATGACTATGAGAACCTTGGAGAGGAGGAAAGCAATGGATGTCGAGCGGGTCTAACATGATACTCTGAAAGTTCAATCTATAATGGATCCAACACAGTCGCAAGAGTCCAGTCCAAAGCGGATCCAACACAGCAGCGAGAGTCCCGTTCACAGCGGAGCCAGCAGGAAACCATCCCAAGCGGAGGCGGATCAGCAGCGCAGAGATGTCCCCAGCCGATACACAGGCGAGCAGTACATGGCCACTGGATCGGACCGGACCCTTAGCGAAAGCCATTTATCAACAACATCCAGAAACGCCGCTGGCTTCTCTGGGCCCGAGATCATCTAAGATGGACTGATGCAAAGTGGAAAAGTGTCCTGTGGTCTGACGAGTCCACATTTCAAAATTGTTTTTGGAAATATTCGACATGGTGTGTCTTTGGAAGTGGGAGGAAGCCCACGCATTCACGGGGAGAACATGCAAACTCCACACAGAAAGTTCCCGAGCCTGGATTTGAACCCAGGACTGCAGGAACGTCGTATTGTGAGGCAGACGCACTAACCCCTCTTCCACCGTGAAGCCAAAGACATGCACCTGGGGATAGGTCGATTGGCAACACTAAAATTGGCCCTAGTGTGTGAATGTGAGTGTGAATGTTGTCTGTCTATCCGTGTTGGCCCTGTGGCGACTTGTCCAGGGTGTACCCCGCCTTCCGCCCGATTGTAGCTGAGATAGGCGCCAGCACCCCCCGCGACCCCAAAAGGGAATAAGCGGTAGAAAATGGATGGATGGATGGATCGACATGGTGTCATCGGGACCAAAGGTGAAGCGAACCATCCAGACTGTTATCGACGCAAAGTTGAAAAGCCAGCATGTGTGATGGTATGGGGGTGCAGTGGTGTCCAAGGCATGGGTAACTTACACAATTGTGAAGGCACCATTAATGCTGAAAGGTACATACAGGTTTTGGAGCAACAAAATACTGCCATCTAAGTGCCGTCTTTTTCATGGACGCCCCTGCTTATTTCAGCAAGACAATGCCTTTGTAAAAAATGGCTTCGTAAAAAAAG
The DNA here is from genome assembly GCF_033978795.1 of Nerophis ophidion. Lineage (NCBI taxonomy): Eukaryota > Metazoa > Chordata > Actinopteri > Syngnathiformes > Syngnathidae > Nerophis > Nerophis ophidion. The sequence continues at coordinate 57,712,007 of NC_084620.1, forward strand.
ATTGCGGATACTTTCCTGGCCCGCCTGCAGTCCAGACCTGTCTCCCATGGAAAATGTGTGGCGCATTATGAAGCGTAAAATACGACAGCGGAGACCCCGGACTGTTGAAGGACTGAAGCTCTACATAAAACAAGAATGGGAAAGAATTCCACTTTCAAAGCTTCAACAATTAGCTTCCTCAGTTCCCAAACGTTTATTGAGTGTTGTTAAAAGAAAAGGTGATGTAACACAGTGGTGAACATGCCCTTTCCCAACTACTTTGGCACGTGTTGCAGCCATGAAATTCTAAGTTAATGATTATTTGCACACAAAAAAATGTTTATGAGTTTGAACATCAAATATGTTGTCTTTGTAGCATATTCAACTGAATATGGGTTGAAAAGGATTTGCAAATCTTTGTATTCTGTTTATATTTACATCTAACACAATTTCCCAACTCATATGGAAACAGGGTTTTGTATTTACTGGCAAGATGTTAGTTTGGTGAGTTCAGCTAGCGAGACAACACTTAAGTGTTAGCTTTCAAACGCTCCTCAATGACATGATTAAATATTCATCTAATTATTCATGACACGTGCTCGCTTGTTCCCCACATCTGTCTATTTAGGTCGAGGGCGTCAAACTCGTTTTTTGTGAGGGCCGCTTGTAACTGTGAATAATGGAGATGCACCTAAGCGGTGAAGTTGTCACTTTGTGTAAATGCTAAATAAAAAGAGAATACAACAAATCCTTTCCAACTTATATTCAATTGAATAGACTGCAAGGACAAGATATTTCATGTTCACACTGAGAAAATTTCATTTTGGGGCAAATAATTGTCATGTCTGACCAGGTTTTGACACTCATTTCCTGCTGTTTTGTCACCATAGCAACCATTAGTGTCACCTGTTTCACATTTGCACCTGTTTCCACTAATCACGCCACTATTACTTCAACCGAAAGTTGCCAGCAAGTCAGCCTGGCGACTTTACCTCCGATACTGTTCATAGTTATGCTTCTCGCCATGCCACGTAAGTTTTTGTTTCTTCATGTCACAGTTATCGAGTTTTGTTTCATATTCATAGTTTCTGCCTTTGCGCAAGTTTTGGTTCATTAGCCAAGTTTTTGTACTTCCCCCTTGTGCGCGCCTTTTGTTCCTTTTTTTTATAGCAACTAATAAATATGTCATTACCTTCACGCATTGCCCACGCCAACTTTCCTTTGCATTCCGGAAAAACAACGGTCTGACAATAATCATGAACTTAGAATTTACTAGCAGCAAAACGTGGCAAAAAAGGCATTTTTTACCAGTGTGTCACATGGCCTTTCCTTTGAACAACACTCAGTGCAGGTTTGGGAACTGAGGAGACACATTTTTGATGTGGAATTCTTTCCCATTCTTGCTTGATGTACAGCTTTTAGCCTTCGAGTGTCCGCACCGAGATTGGTAGATAGTACTTTATTGATTCCTTCAGGAGAGTTCCTTTATTTAGCAATTAAAGCCCTCAAAGATCAATAATGCAGGACACCATTGATTTTAATTATTTGATATTTTTGGAGTAATCACAGTGAAAAGTTCAATAAAATCCTACTAAATATATTTGAGATCTGAAAGGTTCCCCACTCATAAAGTGATGCATTTTTATTAGTTTTTTTTTTTACTTTTAAAATTTAAATTTCTAGATCAACTTCCGATATATCTGTCGATTTTAAGTTTGAACTATTATTTTGTTTGTTTTATGCTCTTTGGTCAAAACTTTGATGTTTTTATATGGCAACCACATATTTTTCCACATAAAACATTTTAAAGTGATCATTTTTAAATAATATTTCATTATAACATACATTTTTTTTGTCCTTTTTTGTCCTACTAAAAATATTTGAGATCCGAGAGGTTCCCCACTCATAAAGTGATGCATTTTTATTAGTTTTTTTTTTTACTTTTAACACTTAAATTTCAAGATCAACTTCCGATATATCTGTCGATTTTAAGTTTGAACTATTATTTTGTTTGTTTTATGCTCTTTGGTCAAAACTTTGATGTTTTTCTATGGCAACTACACAACATATACAATATTTTTTCAACATGAAACATTTTAAAGTGATCATTTTTAAATAATAATTCATTATAACATACATTTTTTTTGTCCTACTAAATATATTTGAGATCCGAAAGGTTCCCCACTCATAAAGTGATGCATTTTTATTAGTTTTTTTTTTAACTTTTAACACTTAAATTTCAAGATGAACTTCCGATATATCTGTTGATTTTAAGTTTGAACTATTATTTTGTTTGTTTTATGCTCTTTGGTCAAAACTTTAATGTTTTTCTATGGCAACTACACAACATATGCAATATATTTTCCTCATAAAACATTTTAAAGTGATCATTTTTAAGTAAAAATTCATTATAACATACATTTTTTTTTGTCCTTTTTTGTCCTACTAAATATAGTTGAGATCCGAAAGGTTCCCCACTCATAAAGTGATGCATTTTTATTAGTTGTTTTTTTTACTTTTAACACTTAAATTTCAAGATCAACTTCCGATATATCTGTCGATTTTAAGTTTGAACTATTATTTTGTTTGTTTTATGCTCTTTGGTCAAAACTTTGATGTTTTTCTATGGCAACTACACAACCTATGCAATATTTTTTCCACATAAAACATTTTAAAGTTATCATTTTTAAGTAAAAATTCATCATAACATACATTTTTTTTGTCCTTTTTTGTCCTACTAAATATATTTGAGATCCGAAAGGTTCCCCACTCGTAAAATTATGCATTTTTATTGTTGTTTTTTTAACTTTTAACACTTAAATTTCAAGATCAACTTCCGATATATCTGTCGATTTTAAGTTTGAACTATTATTTTGTTTGTTTTATGCTCTTTTGTCAAAACTTTGATGTTTTTATATGGCAACTACACAACATATGCAATATTTTTTCCACATAAAACATTTTAAAGTGATCATTTTTAAATAATAATTCATCATTACATACATTTTTTTTGTCCTTTTTTGTCCTACTAAATATATTTGAGATCCGAAAGGTTCCCCACTCATAAAGTGATGCATTTTTATTTTATTTTATTTTTTTACTTTTAACACTTAAATTTCAAGATCAACTTCCGATATATCTGTCGATTTTAAGTTTGAACTATTATTTTGTTTGTTTTATGCTCTTTGGTCAAAACTTTGATGTTTTTATATGGCAACCACACAGCATATGCAATATTTTTTCCACATAAAAAATTTTAAAGTGATCATTTTTAAGTAAAAATTCATCATAACATACATTTTTTTGTCCTTTTTTGTCCTACTAAATATATTTGAGATCCGAAAGGTTCCCCACTCATAAAGTGATGCATTTTTATTAGTTTTTTTTTTATTTTTAACACTTAAATTTCTAGATCAACTTCCGATATATCTGTCAATTTTAAGTTTGAACTATTATTGTGTTTGTTTTATGCTCTTTGGTCAAAACTTTGATGTTTTTCTATGGCAACCACACAACATATGCAATATTTTTTCCACATAAAACATTTTAAAGTGATCATTTTTAAGTAAAAATTCATTATAACATACATTTTTTTGTCCTTTTTTGTCCTACTAAATATATTTGAGATCCGACTCATAAAGTGATTCATTTTTATTAGTTTTTTTTTTAACTTTTAACACTTAAATTTCAAGATCAACTTCCGATATATCTGTCGATTTTAAGTTTGAACTATTATTTTGTTTGTTTTATGCTCTTTGGTCAAAACTTTGATGTTTTTCTATGGCAACCACACAACATATACAATATTTTTTCCACATAAAACATTTTAAAGTGATCATTTAAATAGTAATTTATTATAACATACATTTTTTTTGTCCTTTTTTGTCCTATTAAATATATTTGAGATCCGAAAGGTTCCCCACTCATAAAGTGATGCATTTTTATTGGTCTTTTTTTTTTACTTTTAACACTTAAATTTCTAGATCAACTTCCGATATATCTGTCGATTTTAAGTGTGAACTATTATTTTGTTTGTTTTATGCTCTTTGGTCAAAACTTTGATGTTTTTATATGGCAACTACTCAAAATATACAATATTTTTTCCACATAAAACATTTTAAAGTGGTCATTTTTAAGTAAAAATTCATTATAACATACATTTTTTTTTGTCCTTTTTTTTCCTACTAAATATATTTGAGATCTGAAAGGTTTCCCACTCATAAAGTGATGCATTTTTATTAGTTTTTTTTTTTTACTTTTAACACTTAAATTTCAAGATCAACTTTTGATATATCTGTCGATTTTAAGTTTGAACTATTATTGTGTTTGTTTTATGCTCTTTTGTCAAAACTTTGATGTTTTTATATGGCAACTACACAACATATACAATATTTTTTCCACATAAAACATTTTAAAGTGATCATTTTTAAATAATAATTCATTATAACATACATTTTTTTTGTCCTTTTTTGTCTTACTAAATATATTTGAGAACCGACTCATAAAGTGATGCTTTTTTATTAGTTTTTTTTTTACTTTTAACACTTAAATTTCAAGATCAACTTCCGATATATCTGTCGATTTTAAGTTTGAACTATTATTCTGTTTGTTTTATGCTCTTTGGTCAAAACTTTGATGTTTTTCTATGGCAACCACACAACATATACAATATTTTTTCCACATAAAACATTTTAAAGTGATCATTTAAATAATAATTTATTATAACATACATTTTCTTTGTCCTTTTTTGTCCTACTAAATATATTTGAGATCCGAAAGGTTCCCCACTCATAAAGTGCTGCTTTTTTATTAGTTTTTTTTTTTACTTTTAACACTTAAATTTCAAGATCAACTTCCGATATATCTGTCGATTTTAAGTTTGAACTATTATTTTGTTTGTTTTATGCTCTTTGGTCAAAACTTTGATGTTTTTATATGGCAACTACACAACATATGCAATATTTTTTCCACATAAAACATTTTAAAGTGATCATTTTTAAGTAAAAATTCATTATAACATACATTTTTTTGTCCTTTTTTATTTTTTGAGCAATGGAAAAAAAAGAAAACAATGAAAAAAGGAAAAAAAAACTGCCTGCATGGCAGCTTTTGTTAAGGCTGGGTGAAAATGGGGACTCAGGTGCAGAAGCGTGACAATTGAACTCAGACTTTATTTAATGAAATTTCTATGCTATCTCTAGAACAGAGTGATCAAAACAAAGTGGCTACAAAATCTATCTGAGGAACAAAGGAATGTAGCAAAGGGCATAAGGCCAAAAAACTGAAAAATCACTCCATACGGAGGAAAAAGGCAATAGCAAAATTTCTATACGAATCTAATAGCGAAAACCAACAATGTACAATTATCTACAAAAGGAAAATCATTCATGCAAAGGAGTCGAGAAGGCAGTAAACTAAAGACGCTCCAGAAGGAGGGAAAAGGAAAACATGGCACTATGAACTAGATACAAATTACTAGCATGAAAAACTTTAGCAACAGAAAATCACTCTTTTAGAGGAAACAAAGAAATCAATAAATAAAGTGAGTAGGGCTGGGCAACGATTAAAAATTTTAATCAAAGTTAATCGCACTATTTTTCCGATTAATCGCAATTAACTGCATTGTATACGCAAAGCCCAATAATGAATTCAAAAGTAGTGTGTAGTGCACCTTTATTGGAATATTCTCCCACATGAACAAAAGCGCCAAAACATTTGTTGTGCAAACACAAATTAAATCAGTCCTTGTTAAACAGTAGCAGTTAAATAGCATATTTTATGAAAATCAACTCCAAAAATGTAAATACAAACATTTAAGCTTATTGCCACTGCCAGGGTATTTAAGTTATCCTGTTTGTTATGGAAAATAAATATAATCTACATACAAATCTCTGAGCCACAATCATAACATCTGAACAGGCAATTTCTGAGGTAACAGCAGAAACATTTTTTTTATCAGAGATCTTATGTTTAAAAAACCTATATTATAGGTAGTGGGCTGTTTTAGGGAATTTTTGATCAAATTATCCGTAGTAGCAATATTAATAATGTTGTGTTTATTCTGCGTAGTGCACTTAAAATAATTATGACCATATCTAGGAATTGATATGATGGGAATTTTCCGATTGTTTGCTTGGTGCTTTGATAAACTGAAGGCATCATATACATGGTACTATATTGTGATGTTATGAGCCAGGGAAAAAAAGAACTACCCTACCCAGCATGCAACAGGAGTGACGAGCATGCGCGGTAGCCCGGTATAGGTTGTGTCGCCAGGACGGCATCTTGTATGTTGTGATATGCACGCTCCGAAAGCAAACGTTAAGAACTCAGCCAACACTCCTGGTCTGCATTATTCATAAATAGACAGACAACACATATACTCCGCTGCTTCACAGGCCGCTGGATGTAGCCGGCAAAGTATTCCCATGCTAGCTAGCCGGTCTAGCAAGCACGCCTCATTCAGTCCAAAACGGCCCGATCTATCCACATTCAGAATTGTCTGGCGGTCGTAAGTGATCCCGGAGTGACCACGCTGTAAGCCAGCCATGAAATTTGCAGAATTGTCCGGTATTTTTGCCAAATGTTCCATCTTTACCAAGAGCCCCTCGACGCCGGGCGACGCCATCTTGTTAAGAAAAGGCGTTAACAAAATAAAAGCATGTAAACAACATACGCAAATGTGCGGTAAAATAATTGTCGGTGTTAATAGATTGATGAGTTAACTCATAATTAACGCACTAATTTGCCCACCCCTAGTTTTTTTTAATTAAATGTGCTTTTCATGATGTATCCTGACATCACACTCAAATTTATAAGCGCAGGCCTATATTTACCGCATGTCTTTGGTAAGTGCCGGAGTGAGAAGAGGTTTTAAAGTCATTAACGCCCCAGCGGCAATTCAAGGAAATACGGTAATCTCATGGAAATGACTGCTGTCGTTTGATTATAATAATTGATGAGTTAACGCGTAATTAACGCACTAATTTGCCCACCCCTAAAAGTGAGACAACACTGTGGACAAGGCTGGAGGCACGTAGCGGGACGATATACTCCGGCACATGAGGGAGGGTGACACAGGTGGGCACACTCAGGCAATCAGGAGAGACAGACCAGTGACACGGGAGGAAGGGCAAGTGACCTGAAACGAGAGGGAGAGTGAACCTTTCAAAATAAAACAGGAAACGACAAGACAACATGAAAGCAGACACGACTTCACCCGGGCGTGACAGCTTTGTGTCAATATTGCCACTTTTTCTCATTAGATTTCACCTCATTCCACTTTTATTTTTTTTTAAATGTTTTTATTTTTGCAATACGGCTTCACGGTGGCAGAGGGGTTAGTGCGTCTGCCTCACAATACGAAGGTCCTGCAGTCTTGGGTTCAAATCCAGGCCCGGGATCTTTCTGTGTGGAGTTTGCATGTTCTCCCCGTGAGTGCGTGGGTTCCCTCCGGGTACTCCGGCTTCCTCCCACTTCCAAAGACATGCACCTGGGGATAGGCCCCTCCCACCTCCAAAGACATGCACCTGGGGATAGGCCCCTCCCACCTCCAAAGACATGCACCTGGGGATAGGCCCCTCCCACCTCCAAAGACGTGCAACTGGGGATAGGCCACTCCCACCTCCAAAGACATGCACCTGGGGATAGGCCCCTCCCACCTCCAAAGACATGCACCTTAGGATAGGCCCCTCCCACCTCCAAAGACCTGCACCTGGGGATAGGCCCCTCCCACCTCCAAAGACATGCACCTGGGGATGGGCCCCTCCCACCTCCAAAGACATGCACCCGGGGATAGGCCCCTCCCACCTCCAAAGACATGCACCTGGGGGTAGGCCCCTCCCACCTCCAAAGACATGCACCTGGGGGTAGGCCACTCCCACCTCCAAAGACATGCACCTGGGGATAGGCCCCTCCCACCTCCAAAGACATGCACCTGGTGATAGGCCACTCCCACCTCCAAAGACATGCACCTGGGGATAGGCCCCTCCCACCTCCAAAGACATGCACCTGGTGATAGGCCACTCCCACCTCCAAAGACATGCACCTGGGGATAGGTTGATTGGCAACAATAAAAAATGGTCCCTAGTGTGTGAATGTTGTCTGTCTATCAGTGTTGGCCCTGCGATGAGGTGGCGACTTGTCCAGGGTGTACCCCGCCTTCCGCCCGATTGTAGCTGAGATAGGCGCCAGCGCCCCCTGCCACCCCAAAAGGGAATAAGCGGTAGAAAATGGATGGATGGATGGATTTTTGCAATACTATCAACTTTGCAATTTTTGCAGGCCGGTAAAGGATTAGCTGCGGGCCACAAATGGCCCCCCGGGGCCGCACTTTGGACACCCCTGCCTGGGAGGGAGACCGGTCCATCCTTTAGCAAAGTGGACTCAGTGTGCAACCAGCAAAATGATGTTGTCTTTGTGTTGCAGATGCACCACCCCATCCAGATGAAGCCTGCGGACAGTGAGAAGTCGAACGGTGAGTCACACACACACACACACACACACACACACACACACACACACACACACACACACACACACATAGATAGTGTGTATGCAGGGACACATGCAGGAGAGGGAAAAGAGGACAATAGGAGTATGAATGTGATGAATAATTGAGGTGCGTCTGAGGGGAGGTCAATGGAAGTTGAATCATTTGGCCTCGCGATGAACCGCCTCTGCTCCCTGTCGGATGCTCTCACGCACACCTGGCATCGCCTTCTTTCCAAAGATGCAGTTGTGTCAATTGATTTGACATTCCAGACATCGCCTCCAATTATCTTTTTTTTTTTTTCCAAGGAACGTACGTATGTAAAGAAAGGATCACAACGCCGAGATATCGACTGAAGACCAAAGCTGGGCTTTTATTAGAAGCAAAAAAAAAAAAGCGGGGAGTAGAGAGGAAGGCAGGAAAGTGATGTTAGCACTTTGCTAACTCGTTTTTTTTTTTATCTGCTGGATTGACACGTGGGTTTAAGATGTGAGGAATGCTCACCTCTGGGTTTGGATGTGTTGGAATGATGGGAGTGTTTGCTGCCATGGAGAGAAGACAATGAACAGATGTCAAGAATAGGACGCACTAGGGCTAGGGGATATATGGAATATACTTCATACATCAGAGAGACGTAAAACAAGCGCACCTTCTTACGTACAAACCCCGATTCCATATGAGTTGGGAAATTGTGTTAGATGTAAATATAAACAGAATACAATGATTTGCAAATCCTTTTCAACCCATATTCAGTTGCAAATAATAATTAACTTGGAATTTCATGGCTGCAACACGTGCCAAAGTAGATGGGAAAGGGCATGTTCACCACTGTGTTACATCACCTTTTCTTTTAACAACACTCAATAAAGGTTTGGAACTGAGGAAACTAATTGAAGCTTTGAAAGTGGAATTCTTTCCCATTCTTGTTTTATGTAGAGCTTCAGTCCTTCAACAGTCCGGGGTCTCCACTGTCGTATTTTACGCTTCATAATGCGCCACACATTTTCCATGGGAGACAGGTCTGGACTGCAGGCGGGCCAGGAAAGTATCCGCACTCTTTTTTTACGAAGCCATTTTTTACAAAGGCATTGTCTTGCTGAAATAAGCAGGGGCGTCCATGAAAAAGACGGCGCTTAGATGGCAGCATATGTTGTTCCAAAACCTGTATGTACCTTTCAGCATTAATGGTGCCTTCACAGATGTGTAAGTTACCTAATGCACCCCCATACCATCACAGATGCTGGCTTTTCAACTTTGTGTCGATACCAGTCTGGATGGTTCGCTTCCCCCTTTGGTCCGGATGACACCATGTCAAATATTTCCAAAAACAATTTGAAATGTGGACTCGTCAGACCACAGAACACTTTCCCACTTTACATCAGTCCATCTTGGATGATCTCGGGCCCAGAGAAGCCGGCGGCGTTTCTTGATGTTGTCGATAAATGACTTTGACTTTGGATAGTAGAGGTTTAACTTTTTGTTTTATGTAGAGCTTCAGTCGTTCAACAGTCCGGGGTCTCCGCTGTCGTATTTTACGCTTCATAATGCGCCACACATTTTCCATGGGAGACAGGTCTGGACTGCAGGCGGGCCAGGAAAGTATCCGCACTCTTTTTTTACGAAGCCATTTTTTACAAAGGCATTGTCTTGCTGAAATAAGCAGGGGCGTCCATGAAAAAGATGGCGCTTAGATGGCAGCATATGTTGTTCCAAAACCTGTATGTACCTTTCAGCATTATTGGTGCCTTCACAGATGTGTAAGTTACCTAATGCACCCCCATACCATCACAGATGCTGGCTTTTCAACTTTGTGTCGATACCAGTCTGGATGGTTCGCTTCCCCTTTGGTCCGGATGACACCATGTCAAATATTTCCAAAAACAATTTGAAATGTGGACTCGTCAGACCACAGAACACTTTTCCACTTTACATCGGTCCATCTTAGATGATCTCGGGCCCAGAGAAGCCGGCAGCGTTTCTGGATGTTGTTGATAAATGGCTTTCGCTTTGCATTGTAGAGCTTTAACTTGCACTTACAGATGTAGCGACCAACTGTATTTAGTGACAGTGGTTTTCTGAAGTGTTCCTGAGCCATGTGGTGATATCCATTAGAGATTGATGTCTGTTTTTGATACTTAGCTGTCTGAGGGATGGAAGGTCACTGTCATTCAATGTTGGTTTCCGGCCATGCCGCTTACGTGGAGTGATTTCTCCAGATTCTCTTAACCTTTTGATGATATTATGGAGCGTAGATGTTGAAATCCCTAAATTTCTTTCAATTGCACTTTGAGAAAGGTTGTTCTTAAACTGTTTGACTATTTGCTCACGCAGTTGTGGACAAAGGGGTGTACCTCGCCCCATCCTTTCTTGTGAAAGACTTAGGAAGCTATTTTTATACCCAATCATGGCACCCACTTGTTCCCAATTAGCCTGCACACCTGTGGGATGTTCCCAATAAGTGTTTGATGAGCATTCCTCAACTTTATCAGTATTTATTGCCGCCTTTCCCAACTTCTTTGTCACGTGTTGCCGGCATCAAATTCTAAAGGTAATGATTATTTGCACCGAGAAAATGAACGTTTATGAGTTTGAACATCAAATATGTTGTTTTTGTAGCATATTCAACTGAATATGGGTTGAAAAGGATTCGCAAATCATTGTATTCTGTTTATATTTACATCTAACACCATTTCCCAACTCATATGGAAACGGGGTTTGTAGTTTCCTCCTGGTGTGTTTGTGTGTGTGTGTGTGTGTGTGTGTGTGTGTGTGTGTGTGTGTGTGTGTGTGTGTGTGTGTGTGTGTGTGTGTGTGTGTGTGTGTGTGTGTGTGTGTGTGTGCGTGTGTGTGTGTGTGTGTGTCCGGGCCAATAAAGCAGGTGTTAAAGTGTTATTATTAAACAATAAAATGACAGTCGGCCGCGGAGCGATTGAGGCGCGGCAGTTGAAATATGGCGGCGCGTGACGACTTTATAAGGCATCGGCGCGACTCAATAAAGTCGACTGGCGGGCAGAGTGCTGAAATATGGAGTCGTGCGCACGCCACGCATCCATCCACTTAGCGATAACGGCCTTGAAATAAAGGCTGCGTAAGAGTGATGAATGGCTGCGGCGGGTTTTATTAGTGGAGTCGCTAAGGACGCTCACATGCCTTCAAGCTCGCCGCCAGAGGGATTCATGACAGGTTTCTTTTTTTTTTTTAAAAGCTCATTTCTCTCCTGCAGCAAAGATGGACTCAACATAAATGAATGACACGGTTACAACACACACACACACATGCAAGGCGCGTGCACCAACGAGCCAGATTTTTCCCAAGCGCCACTTATCTTGGCGTCGCCTTTTCTTTGAAACGCACAAACAATCCGAACAGCAAAATAAACAAGTGTGCTATTGATTTCCCCGAGTGTAACAGAGCGCTTATCTCCTTCGCCTCGCAGCCAGCGCTGACACTTTACTCATTTAAAATGAATTAGATTAGCATTGAACGCACACACACACACACACACACACTCGCCGGAAGACCACCCAAGTTCTACGCCGTCGCCCGTGGTGGGATTACTGAGGGAAGGCCAGAGGGAGCGGGGTCATGTTAAAAGCCTACTAAAATGAGGTCCATTCTATGTGTCATAGTGAAGTGAAGTGAATTATATTTATATAGCGCTTTTCTCTAGTGACTCAAAGCGCTTTACATAGTGAAACCCAATATCTAAGTTACATTTAAACCAGTGTGGGTGGCACTGGGAGCAGGTGGGTAAAGTGTCTTGCCCAAGGACACAACGACAGTGACTAGGATGGCGGAAGCGGGAATCGAACCTGCAACCCTCGAGTTGCTGGCACGGACGCTCTACCAACCGAGCAATGCCGCTCCTCATACTTGATCATTTTGCCATATTGCCATATTTTTGCTGAAAGGATTTAGTAGAGAACATCCATGATAAAGTTGGCAACTTTTGGTGGCTAATAAAAAAAGCCTTGCCTGTACCGGAAGTAGCAGACGACGTGCGCGTGACGTCACGGGTTGTGGAGCTCCTCACATCTGAACATTGTTTGCAATCATGGCCACCAGCAGCGAGAGCGATTCGGACCGAGAAAGCCACGATTCCCCCATTATTTGAGCGAGAAGGAAAGATTTGTGGATGAGGAAAGTTAGAGTGAAGGACTAGAAGAAGAAAAAAAAAAGCGATTCAGATGTTATTAGACAAATTCCATCCATTTTCTACCGCTTATTCCCTTTCGGGGTCGCGGGGGGGCGCTGGCGCCTATCTCAGCTACAATCGGGCGGAAGGCGGGGTACACCCTGGACAAGTCGCCACCTCCTCGCAGGGCCAACACAGATAGACGGACAACATTCACACTCACATTCACACACTAGGGCCAATTTTAGTGTTGCCAATCAACCTATCCCCAGGTGCATGTCTTTGGAAGTGGGAGGAAGCCGGAGTACCCGGAGGGAACCCACGCATTCACGGGGAGAACATGCAAACTCCACACAGAAAGATCCCGAGCCTGGATTTGAACCCAGGACTGCAGGAACTTCGTATTGTGAATTAGACAAATTCACTAGGATAATTCTGGAAAATCCCTAATCTGCTTATTGTGTTACTAGTATTTAGTGAGATTTTATAGTCAGACCTGAAGGTCGGAGGGCTGTGGTGACCGCCAGTGTCTCTGAGGGAAAGCCATGGAGGAGCCTCTGCCTCTTTGACAGCTGCAGGAGGAACGACACAAGTTCGGCTCATGTTTACGGTAAAAGCCGACTTCAATCCATCCATTTTCTACCGCTTATTCCCTTTCGGGGTCGCGGGGGGCGCTTGCGCCTATCTCAGCTACAATCGGGCGGAAGGCGGGGTACACCCTGGACAAGTCGCCACCTCCTCGCAGGGCCAACACAGATAGACGGACAACATTCACACTCACATTCACACACTAGGGCCAATTTTAGTGTTGCCAATCAACCTATCCCCAGGTGCATGTCTTTGGAGGTGGGAGGAAGCCGGAGTACCCGGAGGGAACCCACGCATTCACGGGGAGGACATGCAAACTCCACACAGAAAGATCCCGAGCCTGGATTTGAACCCAGGACTGCAGGAACTTCGTATTTTGAATTAGACAAATTCACTAGGATAATTCTGGAAAGTCCCTTATCTGCTTATTGTGTTACTAGTATTTAGTGAAATTTTATAGTCATACCTGAAAGTCGGAGGGGTGGGGTGACCGCCAGTGTCTCTGAGGGAAAGCCATGGAGGAGCCTCTGCCTCTTTGACAGCTGCAGGAGGAACGACACAAGCTCGGCTCATATTTACGGTAAAAGCCGACATATTACCACAATTTTCTCGGTCAAGCGAACATGAGGTAGTGAACCATGTTCACTTGACCGCTCTGTTCCGTATTAAAGCTTCACAACAAACAAAGAAACACCGGCTGTGTTTGTTTTGCTAGAGGATGCCGCAATACACCGCTTTCCACCAACATCTTTCTTCTTTGACGTCTCCATTATTAATTGAACAAATTGCAAAAGATTCAGCAACACAGATGTCCAGAATACTGTGTAATTATGCGATTAAAGTAGACTACTTATAGCTTGGATCGGGCTGGAAAATGATGTCCGCTACAACCCGAGACGTCAAACGCACACGTCATCTTACGAGTCATCATTCCGCGACGTTTTCAACGCGACACTTTGCGGGAAATTTGAAATTGCAATTTAGTAAACTAAAAAGGCTGTATCGGCATGTGTTACAATGTTAATATTTCATCATTGATATATAAACTATCAGACTGTGTGGTCGCTAGTAGTGGCTTTCAGTAGGCCTTTAGAGTTAAAGTACCACTGATAGTCACACACACACTAGATGAGGCGGAATTATTCTCTTCATTTGACCCATCACCCCCTGAGAGGTGAGGGGAGCAGTGAGCAGCTGCGGTGGCAACGCCCAGGAATCATATTTGGTGATTTAAGCCCCAATTCCAGCCCTTGATTCTAAGTGCCAAGCAGGGAGGAGGAAGCTGAAAGTAATGAGATGCTAACACTGGTTTTCACGTTGATGACGTTTTTACGATAAACCAACGTTTAGGGGAAAATTTGGAATTTTTGGGAAAATGCTAAAAGACTTGAATGAGTTGAAATGGTTGGCGTTGGAATTGTTAAAATCAGTCGAGAAATGTGGAAGTAGTAACATTTTCAATTGAAAATTGGTGTTACGGAAGTCCTGGATTTTTAGGAAAACTGGGAATTTTTCCAGTTTAAAAAATAATTTTGTTGTCTTAATTAAGAGGAATGTTTTGACGGTGGAACGGTTGAGGTTGGTTGAAAAATGTGGGAGCAGTAGTCGCCAGAAAAAAGGGTGTAAATAGGGCTTTGGAACACCAGGAATTCTGGAAAATCCTGGAATGTTTTTGAACTTGTAAAAACGATAGTGTGAATGTGCAGGATGAGTGGAATGTGTTGAAAGTGGAATGGTTTGAATTGGTTAAAAAATGTAGAAATGGTGGAAGTTTTCAAAAATGTCCCATTCATTTCAACGGGAAATTCCTGGAAATTTGGGAAAAGTGGGATTATTTGGAAAATGATTAGGAGCATGAATGAGCTGAATTGGTTGGTGTTGGAATTGTTTAAATCGGTCAGGAAATGTTGAAGGAGTAAATAGTATCAGGGAATTTGGGGAAAATCTGGAATTTTTTGGGAAAATAGTAAAAAAAACAACTTGAATGTTCTGAATAAATTGAAATGGTTGGCGTTGGAATCGTTAAAATCAGTCGAGAAATGTGGGAGTAGCAACATTTTTAATTGACAAATTGTATTACGGAAGTCCTGGAATTTTGGGAAAACTGAAATTTGTTCTAGTTAAAAAAAAAGAAAAAGTTGTTTGTCTTAATTAAGAGGAATGTTTTGACGGTGGAACGGTTGAAGTTGGTTGAAAAATGTGGGAGCAGTAGTCGCCAGAAAAAAGGGTGTATATAGGGCTTTGGAACACCAGGAATTCTGGAAAATCCTGGAATGTTTTTGAACTTGTAAAAATTATAGTGTGAAGGTGTTGAGGGTGGAATGATTTGAATTGGTTAAAAAATGTGGAAATGGTGGAAGTTTTTAAAAATGTCCCATTCATTTCAATGGGAAATTCCTGGAAATTTGGGAAAAGTGGGATTATTTGGAAAATGATTAGGAGCATGAATGAGCTGAGTTGGTTGGTGTTGGAATTGTTTAAATCGGTCAGGAAATGTTGAAGTAGTAAATGGTATCAGGGAATTTCGGGAAGATCTGGAATTTTTTGAAAATAGTAAAAAAAAAAACTTGAATGTTCTGAATAAATTGAAATGGTTGGCGTTGGAATTGTTAAAATCAGTCGAGAAATGTGGGAGTAGCAACATTTTTAATTGACAAATGGTATTATGGAAGTCCTGGAATTTTAGGAAAACTGAGAATTGTTTTAGTTAAAAAAAAAAAGAAAAAGTTGTTTGTCTTAATTAAGAGGAATGTTTTGACGGTGGAACGGTTGAGGTTGGTTGAAAAATGTGGGAGCAGTAGTCGCCAGAAAAAAAGGGTGTAAATAGGGCTTTGGAACACCAGGAATTCTGGAAAATCCTGGAATGTTTTTGAACTTGTAAAAATGATAGTGTGAATGTGCAGGATGAGTGGAATGGTTTGAATTGGTTGAAAAATGTGGAAATGGTGGAAGTTTGAAATTCAGTTTGAATGGGAAAAATGTCCCAGAAAACCTGGAATTCTGGGAAATTTGGTGGAAAAGTGTTTATAAATATCTCCGCCATGATTTGATTTCACGTCTTCTGGGCTAATCCAGGAAGTCAGGTACCAACAGGTAGGAACACTGGCTTGTGCATCATGTGACCTCTTTGGGCCGCTCTCTTTCTTGACAGCAAGTCTTCTCATCTCTCTCTAGTCACTTATTTGTCACGACTTTAAAATCACTTATTTGTCACGACTTTAAAGTCACTTATTGGTCACGACTGAAAGATCACACGCATCACAGGGTCAGAAAGGAAAACATTATATCAATCATAACCTCCACATTTCATAAAATGGATAGAAATGTGTGGGAAAAACAATTTGTTTTGAAACTACACACAAAAGTCCGTCAGTGCTGAAATCAAAAAATTATGAAAGAGCAGCAGACAAATTCTAGGAAGTAGAAAAGTGAGTCAGTTTTCAAAAGTAGCAACTATTTTTGACTTACAGGGAAACATCTTTCCAGGAAAGGAGAGAAAAGGCAGACGTGGAGCATAAGTGGGGATCAAAACTTGTAACAAAGCACAAAATACAAAAAAATCGAAACTAGACGTGGCCTGGAAGTGAGCAGCATGGAAGTGGTGGTGCAGAATAGAGCACTCGGCACCAAAAACCATGAAGAGGAACTCGGAACAGAGTAAACAAATCCCCTCAAACAAACTGAGTGAACCCTCTTGTCTTAGTCTCTGTGGGTGGAGGCGAGACCTCGAGCACACGCACGAGTATTTTCTGTTACACCCCCCGAGGAAAAAGAACATATTTTGCACATTTCATTATTGTCTTTATTGTAGCACAACTTAGTGTAGATGAAACATGTTTATTTTTGTCATTTAGTCCTTTTATATAAAATGTTGAACATAGTAGACAACTTGTCTTTTAGTAGCTAGAATAGCTATGACGCATATATCTATAAAAAGAAGGATTTTTAACCCTTTTTTAAAAGCATTCACAGTCTGTGGCGCCCTCAGGTGGTCAGGGAGTGCGTTCCACAGACTGGGAGTGGCGGTGCCGAAATCCCGGTCTCCCATTGTTCGTAGCTTTGTCCTCGGAGGTTGGAGGGGGTTAGCCTGTCCGGTGTGGAAGATTTGGGGGTAAGCAGAAACCTTTTTTCTCGATTGGCTTCCTGGAAGTTTCTAGACGAACCAAGCCTGCTGCTCTTTAGGGTTGTCCCCATGCCAACCAATATTATTATTAGTAAGTATTTCCATACTTTTCTAAATAAAGGGGGTCACAAAAAATTTCGTTATTGTTTTTATCGTAACAACACATGTTAGTGTAGATGAAACATGTGTTTATTATTGTCATTTAGTCCTTCAATAAAATGTTGAACAGGCTAGACAACTTGTCTTTTAGTAGTAAGTAAACAAACGAAGACTCCTAATTAGTCTGCAGTAACATATTGTGTCATTTATACACCTGTTATTTTCTACACATTATGAGGGACAAACTGTAAAAAAAAAAAATGTTATTAATATACTTATTAATATCTGCTTACTTTTTGTTTTAACATGTTCTATCTACACTTCTGTTAAAATGTAATAATCACTTATTCTTCTGTTTTTTGATACTTGACATTAGTTTTGGATGATACCACACATTTAGGTATCGATCTGATACAAGTAGTTACAGGATTATGCAATAAAATATAATACCTAATAAACTAATAATAATATGGTTAAGAAATACTGATGTAAAGGGTAGGTGTCACGCTGGTTTCTCTTTTAACATGTTCTATCTACACTTCTATTAAAAAGCATTAATCATTTATTCTTCTCTTTTTTTTGATACTTGACATTAGTTTGGATGATACCACACATTTAGGTATCAATCCGATACCAAGTAGTTACAGGATTATGCAATAAAATATAATACCTAATAAACTAATAATAATATGGTTAAGAAATACTGATGTAAAGGGTAGGTGTTGCGCTGGTTTCTCTTTTAACATGTTTTATCCACACTTCTATTAAAAAGCATTAATCATTTATTTTTCTCTTTTTTTGATACTTGACATTAGTTTGGGATGATACCACACATTTAGGTATCAATCCGATACCAAGTAGTTACAGGATTATGCAATAAAATATAATACCAAATAAACTAATAATAATTATGGTTAAGAAATACTGATGTAAAGGGTAGGTGTCGCGCTGGTTTCTCTTTTAACATGTTCTATCTACACCTCTGTTAAAATGCACTAATCACTTATTCTTCTCTTCTCTGATACTTGACATTAGTTTTGGATGATACCACGCATTTAGGTATCGATCTGATACCAAGTAGTTACAGGATTATGCAATAAAATATAATACCTAATAAACTAATAATAATATGGTTAAGAAATACTGATGTAAAGGGTAGGTGTCGCGCTGGTTTCTCTTTTAACATGTTCTATCTACACTTCTGTTAAAATGCATTAATCACTTATTCTTCTCTTCTTTGATACTTGACATTAGTTTTGGATGATACCACACATTTAAGCATCGATCTGATACCAAGTAGTTACAGGATTATGCAATAAAATATAATACCTAATAAACTAATAATAATATGGTTAAGAAATACTGATGTAAAGGGTAGGTGTCACGCTGGTTTCTCTTTTAACATGTTCTATCTACACTTCTGTTAAAATGCACTAATCACTTATTCTTCTCTTCTTTGATACTTGACATTAGTTTTGGATGATACCACACATTTAGGTATCGATCTGATACCAAGTAGTTACAGGATTATGCAATAAAATATAATACCTAATAAACTAATAATAATCCATTTTCCATCCATTTTCTACCGCTTATTCCCTTTTGGGGTCACGGGGGGCGCTGGCGCCTATCTCAGCTACAATCGGGCAGAAGGCAGGGTACACCCTGGACAAGTCGCCACCTCGTCGCAGGGCCAACACAGATAGACAGACAACATTCACACTCACATTCACACACTAGGGCCAATTTAGTGTTGCCAATCAACCTATCCCCAGGTGCATGTCTTTGGAGGTGGGAGGAAGCCGGAGTACCCGGAGGGAACCCACGCAGTCACGGGGAGAACATGCAAACTCCACACAGAAAGATCCCGAGCCTGGATTTGAACCCAGGACTGCAGGACCTTCGTATTGTGAGGCAGACGCACTAACCCCTCTGCCACCGTGAAGCCCTACTAATAATAATATGGTTAAGAAATACTGATGTAAAGGGTAGGTGTCGCGCTGGTTTCTCTTTTAACATGTTCTATCTACACTTCTGTTAAAATGCACTAATCACTTATTCTTCTCTTCTTTGATACTTGACATTAGTTTTGGATGATACCACACATTTAGGTATCGATCTGATACCAAGTAGTTACAGGATTATGCAATAAAATATAATACCTAATAAACTAATAATAATATGGTTAAGAAATACTGATGTAAAGGGTAGGTGTCACGCTGGTCCTGTTTTCTGTTTGAACATGTTCTATCTACACTTCTATTAAAAAGCATTAATCATTTATTCTTCTCTTTATTTGATACTTGACATTAGTTTAGGATGATACCACACATTTAGGTATCGATCCGATACCAAGTAGTTACAGGATTATGCAATAAAATATAATACCTAATAAACTAATAATAATATGGTTAAGAAATACTGATGTAAAGGGTAGGTGTCGCGCTGGTTTCTCTTTTAACATGTTCTATCTACACCTCTGTTAAAATGCACTAATCACTTATTCTTCTCTTCTTTGATACTGGACATTAGTTTTGGATGATACCACACATTTAGGTATCGATCTGATACCAAGTAGTTACAGGATTATGCAATAAAATATAATACCTAATAAACTAATAATAATATGGTTAAGAAATACTGATGTAAAGGGTAGGTGTCACGCTGGTCCTGTTTTCTGTTTGAACATGTTCTATCTACACTTCTATTAAAAAGCATTAATCATTTATTCTTCTCTTTTTGATACTTGACATTAGTTTTGGATGATACCACACATTTAGGTATCGATCCAATACCAAGTAGTTACAGGATTATGCAATAAAATATAATACCTAATAAACTAATAATAATATGGTTAAGAAATACTGATGTAAAGGGTAGGTGTCGCACTGGTTTCTCTTTTAACATGTTCTATCTACACTTCTGTTAAAATGCACTAATCACTTATTCTTCTCTTCTTTGATACTTGACATTAGTTTTGGATGATACCACACATTTAGTTATCGATCTGATACCAAGTAGTTACAGGATTATGCAATAAAATATAATACCTAATAAACTAATAATAATATGGTTAAGAAATACTGATGTAAAGGGTAGGTGTCGCGCTGGTTTCTCTTTTAACATGTTTTATCTACACTTCTGTTAAAATGCACTAATCACTTATTTTTCTCTTCTTTGATACTTGACATTAGTTTTGGATGATACCACACATTTAGGTATCAATTCGACACCAAATAGTTACAGGGTCATACAATCAAATATTTCTAATAAACCAATAGTAATGGTTAAGAAATACTGATGTAAAGGGTAGGTGTCGTGCTGTTTTCCGTTTTAACATGTTCTGTCTACACTTCTGTTCAAATGTAATAATCACTTATTCTTCTCTTCTTTGATACTTGACATTAGTTTTAGATGATACCACGCATTTAGGTATCGATCCGATACCAAGTAGTTACAGGATCACACATTGGTTGTATTCATAGTGTCCAGGGATGTACATACTGACTTTATAAACATAATATGATTTTTTTTTTAAGATTTTGTGACGATAAAAAATATCAATGTAATCACAGTCGTATCGACGAGATATGCTCTTGTACTTGGTATCATTACAGTGGATGTCAGCTGTAGATCCACCCATGGCATTTGTTTACATTGGTGAGCTATTGTATCATCCTACGGTGTGTAGTGAAGCAGGTTTCGCTATTCCTCATCCTCCAGTGATAATAATACCTGTAAAACTCGTACCACTAGGTGAGAAGGACAGTCCTAAGGCAACATAGTAGAAATTGTCCGGATCAGCCCAAATATGTGATCGCTTTTTGCTTATCCCATTTCTGATATTCCTTGAATTCAAATCCCTCCATACATGTGTGATTTATGCCGCTAATTAACTAACTAAGTGATTAACAAACTATTGCATCATAATCTGACGTCTACCTGGTGAGTTTGAGTCACTCTGACTGGTTGCTCCGCCCCCCAGGCGCCGGATGAAGCTGCCTGCAAAAGGATGTGGTAAACAGGAAGTAGAAAAATAAAAGCCTGGTGCATCACGAGAAGAAAGTGTTTGTTTGGTGTGATGCGTCTTAAAGTGACAGTCACACGGTCGTCTTCTTCTTCTCTCGCCGCAGCGGTGGAAGACAGGAAGCTGTTCATCGGCATGGTGTCCAAGAAGTGCAACGAGAACGACATCCGGGTCATGTTCTCGGCGTTCGGGCAGATCGAGGAGTGCCGGATCCTGCGAGGACCCGACGGGCTGAGCAGAGGTGCGTGCGTCTCACCTCCGTCCGCGGCGGCGGCGTGGACGGTCGGCACAACAGCCTCCAGAGCGCCGCGACGGCGGTCCCGCTGAGCGCCGTCTTGGGGCTGTTGTGTGAATATTTTGGCTCTATATAGCATCTTTCCCCTCTCTCCCTTGACCCCGCCCCCTTTTTTCCCCCCACCCACCTCTTCTCCTCCTCCTCCCCCCCCATCCCCGCCCTGTCCATGTGGTTCACCTTCCAGCTTGACCCCCGCTGTGGCCATGCCCTTCGCATGTTGAGGGTGAGGTCAAAGGTCATCAGTGCATTTTTATTTCATTTTGGCCACAATTCAACATCATTTTCATATTATTTGACACATTTCATGAAAATATTCCTATTGTTTCCAGAATGTGGACATTTTTACACATTTCTTAACCCATTCCACATCCTAAAAATATTTCCATGGTTCATGTCCCATCATCAGACCTCCACCAATCACACGACAGCGCCAAAGGTGCCCTCCCACCACCCCCCTAAGCCCCTCCCACCTGTGCTTCCTGTGTGTCATGGCAGCTTCAGTGTCCTCTTGTTGTTGTTGTTGTGTTGTTGTTGTTCTGGATGTTTCTTTGTGGCTTTCTCAGCGCTCCACTCTCCCCTGATTCTAGAAGGCGTGTTCTGCCTGGCTGTCCCACAAAGATCTGTCCTACTAACGTACCTCCACCTCACTAGCATGCATATATCTAAAAAAAAAAAAAAGGCTTTGTTTTGTTTTTTGTTTTTTTTTAAAAAGAGGGGTTTTAAGCCTTTTCTAAAAGCATTCACAGTCTGAGGTGCCCTCAGGGGGTCAGGGAGAGCATTCCACAAACTGATAAATAAGCGCATGACAATTTTCAATGTAAATGACGACAACAGAAGAAACAGTTTTGGTCATCACTGTTTAATTATTGTAACGTCTCTCTTTAAGGAGGACATCGATTACTTTGTGGAGCGGAACTCGTTATTGGCGGCCATAAACACGTGACCGAAGCTAACAGGGACTTCCGTCGGTCTTGAACCCCGACATGCAGAGACGGCAGGCGTAGCGCAGAAAATGTTAAAAGAAGGAAATGCGAGGAAAACAGGAAACAGGATACAATCCCCGGAGCCCTGACTGGAGGGCGAGGCCGGCATAAATAGCAACCTGATTGGCAACTGCGACCGGGTGAGGGAAACGAGCGCTTAAGGAGACGTGCAGGAACTGGAACCAAGAAGACCGCTCCCAGTCCGGGGAACGTTCTCCCTGACCACCTGAGGGCACCACAGACTGTGGATGCTTTCAAAAAAGCCTTAATAACCTTTCTTTAAAAAAAAATTAAAAAAAAAAAACTTTTTAGATATGTGCGTGCAATTTCTAGCTATTAGGCTGTTCGAGTTTTTATTTTATGTACTATTTATTGTACTTGTTGGAAGCAGCTATTTGTGGTTCTAGCGTTGTTGTTTTGTTGTTTTTTTTGTGTGTGTTTTAAATACACTGTAGCACTTTGAGGTTATTTGTTCAATGTAAAGTGCTTTTACAAATAAAATATATTATTATTATTATTATTATGAAAATAATGGTCATTTTCTGTCGTACAAACCAGACCAAGACCAACTTTCTCACATCAACAGCTCTCTCTTTCTCACCTGCGCCAACAGGTGCGCACAAGGCACTTAGCCCGTGATGCGTTTACAGCCACACAAAAAGTCGGACAACTCCATCACCGCACATAATGTAGTCTAAATCCAGCTTGTTAAACTGTGATTTACCAATCAAATGTGTGCTTAGTCTACTGTCATTTATTAAGAATCTTCATTTATAAATATTCATCATGAATTGCTGTTATTATATAAAACGAATACCAAAAAAATATAAATATTTTACGAACAGAAAGGTACACATGATCCCATGCTTACATCTCATTGTGCAACATGTGAAGGTTTTAATGGGAACTAAATGCCATCTCTGAAAACTAGTACACAGTTCATGAAAAAACTATATTTTTTGTTATCGTCATTATAAGTTGGCCAAATCGTTAGATTATTACAAACTACCATATTTCCTTGAATTGCCGCCGGGTATATAGTATGCGCCTGCCTAGAATTACTGCCGGGTCACACCCGTTTCGCAAAATATTATTTTTATTAGCGCATGTGTAGAATTTCCGCCGGGTCGAGCTCGTTTCGCAAAATAATTAGCATATGCCTGGAATTTCCCCCGGGTCAAACTCGTCACGTCACGAGTGACACTTCACCTGTCATCGTTTTCAAAATGGAGGAGGCTGATTTCAATCATTTGAAATCGCATAAAGGGAAGAAGATTAAGAGCTATTCAGTAGGATTTAAGGTCCAAGCTATTGAATATGCTAAAAAGAACAGTAAGCAGCTATGTTTTATTAATATACCGTAGCTGCGTGTGTCAAATATGACTCATTAAATGACTCCCGCCTGCTGGTGGTAGAGGGCGCTAGTGATCCTTCTTGCGACTACTCGGCTGCAGAAGAAGTGACAACAAACAGCAAGAGTTTATTTTTTCCTCTCGCTTGCACTTTTAACATGGGGGATTACATATCTAAAATAAAACAGTTTTTCTAAACTGGACTTTCAATGGAAGCAGGAGGTAATAAAGGAAGATCTCCATCGAGACAGAGAGACTTTTAAAACCAAAGAAAGATAAGGAAGACTTCTGTAAACAAGTTATCGATGCTTTTGATCAGAAGGAGCTTCATTTATAAGTAAAGGTAAGACCATAATAATGTTTTTTTTAGGGCTGGGCAACGATTGAACATTTTAATCGAAGTTAATCGCACTATTTCTCTGATTAATCGCGATTAACTGCATTGTATACGCAAAGCCCAATAATGAATTCAAAAGTAGTGTGTAGTGCACCTTTATTGGAATATTCTCCCACATGAACAAAAGCGCCAAAACATTTGTTGTGCAAACACAATTTAAATCAGTCCTTGTTAAACAGTAGCAGTTAAATAGCATATTTTATGAAAATCAACTCCAAAAATGTAAATACAAACATTTAAGCTTATTGCCACTGCCAGGGTATTTAAGTTATCCTGTTTGTTATGGAAAATAAATATAATCTACATACAAATCTCTGAGCCACAATCATAACATCTGAACAGGCAATTTCTGAGGTAACAGCAGAAACATTTTTTTTATCAGGGATCTTATGTTTAAAAAACCTATATTAACGTATATAAACGTTAAGAACTCAGCCAACACTCCTGGTCTGCATTATTCATAAATAGACAGACAACACATATACTCCGCTGCTTCACAGGCCGCTGGATGTAGCCGGCAAAGTATTCCCATGCTAGCTAGCCGGTCTAGCAAGCACGCCTCATTCAGTCCAAAACGGCCCGATCTATCCACATCCAGAATTGTCTGGCGGTCGTAAGTGACCACGCTGTAAGCCAGCCATGAAATTTGCAAAATTGTCCGGTATTTTTGCCAAATGTTCCATATTTACCAAGAGCCCCTCGACGCCATCTTGTTAAGAAAAGGCGTTAACAAAATAAAAGCATGAAAACAACATACGCAAATGTGCGATAAAATAATTGTCGGCGTTAATAGATTGATGAGTTAACTCATAATTAACGCACTAATTTGCCCACCCCTAGTTTTTTTTAATTAAATGTGCTTTTCATGATGCATCCTTAAATCACACTCAAATTTATAAGCGCAGGCCTATATTTACCGCATGCCTTTGGTAAGTGCCGGAGTGAGAAGAGGTTTTAAAGTCATTAACGCCCCGGCGGCAATTCAAGGAAATACGGTAATCTCATGGAAACGACTGCCGTCATTTCATTATAATAATAAAACATCTGACGTCGCTCACGTGTGTTCCACTGAACGCTGAAGGAGGTCTTGTGTTTTCTCACACACACGACAAACTGGAGGGGATGATTGTTCTTAAGGCCTACTGAAAGTCCCAGCCCTCCAGTAGCTAGCTGCGCCGCCGTTAACGACAGCAGCATCAATCAGAGGCTCGGCGCCGTGCTGCTATTAATAAAATATGGATCACACCACCAGCGGACCGCCGGGCCTGGGGAGCTAGCCTACTTTCATTAAAGTACTGTTTGCTTCTCCGTGGGCGACAGAACGCGGCCCCGCTAGGTATTTATAGTACGAGAGTCGCATGGGGGGGGGGGGGGGGGACAAAAAACCCAAAACGAGGTTCACGTTGGGATGGACTTTATTTTGTAGAACTGACCGGGTCAACTTTGAAAATACTCACCAGTCGTCAGTGTGGTGAGTATCGGACCATCCTTTCCACAAAGTCTGCAATAGATGGCGCTAGACTCCATAGTCCTGGTCCTGGCCCAGCTGGTCAGGTCTGGTGTGTGTGACACAGCTTGAGGACTTTCTTAGCCCGCAATTGAGGGTCCGGGGGGGGGGGGGCGTTGATGGGGCGGCATAGCTCGGTTGGTAGAGTGGCCGTGCCAGCAACTTGGGGGTTGCAGGTTCGATTCCCACTTCCGCCACCCTAGTCACTGCCATTGTGTCCTTGGGCAAGATACTTGACCCACCTGCTTCCAGTGACACCCACACTGGTTTAAATGTAACTTAGATATTGGGTTTCACTATGTAAAGCGCTTTGAGTCACTAGAGAAAAGCGCTATATAAATATAGATCACTTCACTTTAAATATCTCCTTTAATCACACAGCTCACTTCTCAGTCCTGATATGTGGATCCATACTGAAATAGCGATACCACCGATACCAGATCTTGATGCTCGAATATCCGTCAGACTTGCCCCTGACAGTTTGGTTGTGTTTCAGTTTTTCCTCTGTGTGTAGTATTTCCTGTCAGCGCTCTTGTTTTGGTTCTACTTTCCAGTTTGCTGGTTCCTATTCCTGTTTCCAATTGGTTCGTGTTCTTTTCGTTATTTTTGAAGATTAAATAATGTTTTCCCGCACATTGCCTGCCGCCTTGTCTGCATGTTGGGGTTCGTCACAAACTCCACCTGACAGAATAATCAATCAATCAATGTTTACTTATATAGCCCTAAATCACTAGTGTCTCAAACCACTACGACATCCTCGGTAGGCCCACATAAGGGCGAGGAAAACTCACACCCAGTGGGACGTCGGCGACAATGATGACTATGAGAACCTTGGAGAGGAGGAAAGCAATGGATGTCGAGCGGGTCTAACATGATACTGTGAAAGTTCAATCCATAATGGATCCAAAACAGTCGCGAGAGTCCAGTCCAAAGCGGATCCAACACAGCAGCGAGAGTCCCGTTCACAGCGGAGCCAGCAGGAAACCATCCCAAGCGGAGGCGGATCAGCAGCGCAGAGATGTCCCCAGCCGATACACAGGCGAGCAGTACATGGCCACCGGATCGGACCGGACCCCTCCACAAGGGAGAGTGGGACATAGGAGAAAAAGAAAAGAAACGGCAGATCAACTGGTCGAAAAAGGGAGTCTATTTAAAGGCTAGAGTATACAAATGAGTTTTAAGGTGAGACTTAAATGCTTCTACTGAGCCTATCCAGCCTAACACGAACCCCAAGATGCAGAGAAGGCGGCCGGCATTGTGCGGGAAAACATTATTTAATCTTCAAAATTAACGAAAAGAACACAAACCGGGAACCAGGACCGGAACCAACTGGAAACAGGAACCAGCAAACAGGAAAGCAGAACCAAAACAAGAGCGCTGACAGCAAATACCACACACAGAGGGAAAAACTAAAACACAACCTTACTGTCAGGGGACAAGCCTGACAATATCAAAATCAAAATAAAAACATTAAACAGAGCGCAAAAAATACCACCCTGAGATGGGTAGGTTGCGAGTTCAAACCCCGGCCGAGTCATACCAAAGACTATAAAAATGAGAGCCATTACCTCCCTGCTTGGAATTGGTGGTTAAATGAAAGAAAAAGGATTCCCGGGCGCGACCACCGCTGCTGCTCACTGCTCCCCTCACCTCCCAGTCGGTGATCAAGGGTGATGGGTCAAATGCAGAGGATAAATTTTGCCACACCAAGTGTGTGTGTGACTATCATTGCTACTTTAACTTAGTTCAGAAGTGTCCAAACTTTTTATTTACTAAACTATGTTTAGATTTTAAGTATTTTTTTCAATTTTATTTTGGGAGCTTTTAATATTTTGAATCAGGGGTGTCTAATCCTTTTCCACCAAGGGCCACAAAACATACAAATCAAAGTAGGCAGGGCCCATATTGATTTTATTTATTTGTATTTATTTTTAGTGCTATAAACTGATATTGTGTTAGTTTTGTATTATTGGTAACTTAGTAAATGATAAATAATAATTATTACTTAGAACATTTAATCTTTTTCTCATGACATACCCATTTTTTTCTTACATTTTATTATAGTTTTTCCCATGTCAGATTATAATAAAATATGAATAATGTGATTGTACATGACCTAGTGTGTCAAAACTTCTGCTTGCACGACAATAGAAATGTTCAGTTACACATTTAACAGTTTATTATGCTTGTTGTCATTTTTCACATTCATTCATATATTAGTATTATTATATTTTAAATATTTTTTCAGTTTTATTTTGGGAGATTTTAAAATTTTGGATCAGGGGTGTCTAAATTTTTCCACCAAGGGCCACAAAACATAAAAATCAAAGTATGCAGGGCCCATATTGATTTTATTTGTATTTGTATTTATTTTTAATGCTATAAACGGATATTGTGTTAGTTTTGTATTATTGGTGACTTAGTATATTATTATTATTAATAAGTATTTGTTTTAATATTTAATCTTTTTATCATGACAAACCCTATTTTTTCTTACATTTTATTATATTTTTTCCCAAAATATAAGAATGTAATAAAATATTATTAATATACAATAGTAATGTTCAGTTACACATTTAACAGTTTGTTATTATGCTTGTTGTCATTTTTCACATTAATTCATTTATTAGTATTATTTTACTAAACCATATTTATACTTTAAATATTTTTTATTTTTTATTTTGGGAGATTTTAAAATTTTAGATCAGGGGTGTCTAAACTTTTTCCACCAAGGGCCACAAAACATAAAAATCAAAGTATGCAAGGCCCATATTGATTTTATTTTATTTGTATTTATCTTTAATGCTATAAACGGATATTGTGTTAGTTTTGTATTATTGGTGACTTAGGATATTATTATTATTAATTATTACTTAGAACATTTAATCTTTTTCTCATGACAAACCCTATTTTTTCTTACATATTATATTTTTTCCTCAGAATATAAGAATACAATAAAATATTAATGATATACAATAGTAGTGTTCAGTTACACATTTAACAGTTTGTTATCATGCTTGTTGTCATTTTTCACATCCATTCATAAGTTAGTATTATTTCACTAAACTATGTTTATATTTTACGTATTTATAACATTTTATTTTAGGAGATTTTAATATTTTAGATCAGGGGTGTCTGAATTTTTACTTACTGAAAAGTCAAGTTTGGGAATTTTGATACATATATATATATTTTTTTTAATTGCTAAAACAGATATGATATTTAAAAACAGGTAAATAATTATACTATTAATAACGATTACTTGAAATATTGCAGCTTTTTTTTACTCCTTCTTTTTTTTACTATTGATGTTTTGAGGTAGAAATTTTATTTGAAAACACACAACTTTTCAAATTTTCGCAGACATACATTTGTATCGGTATCGGTATCGCCGATACCAGCCTGACTGGTACCGCCCAGTCCCGAACAAACGCGGTCCCAGGAGGGACAGCCAATCAGACGCGTCAGATGGCGGGGAGGTGGAGTCCCGGGGAAAGAGGGGTGGGGTTTGTAGGTTGTCATGACACTGTGCTCGTTTTTCCTGCTGTTGTTGCTATAGCGACCGAGAACACTGTTGTCCTGTTCTCTGTTTTGGGTCTCTTGTGGGTTTTTTTTTTTTATAACGGCAAAACGTGTCCAACCCTTTTGTCTTGTTTTTGTTCTTTCTCGTCTTTCCTCCTCCTGCCCTTCTGGCCCCGCCCCTTTCCTCCTGCCCACTGTCTGTCCATCCCTGTGCCCCCCCCACCCCCGCCCCCTACCCTCGTCCCGCCCCTCCCCTCCCTCCCTACAGGATGTGCGTTTGTCACCTTTTCCACCCGAGCGATGGCACAGAATGCCATCAAAGCCATGCACCAGTCTCAGACCATGGAGGTACTGTACTCTTTTTTTTTTCCCCCCTCTTATCGCCTTCTTTTATAACCACGTCTTGATTGCGGCGGCGTGCGCACAGCTGCTGCATGCACGACGCCGCTCATGATCATTGTTGTGTCAGCGCCACGCTCCCCTCGACCTCCGGGAGGAGAAAACGGTGAAAACAAACACCTTTGACACGCGGGAAGGAGGTTACTGCAGACCTCATCAGCTGCGCCGTAATGG
>NC_084620.1:57747077-57752077 GCF_033978795.1 Nerophis ophidion
TAAATGGAAAAGGAGGTTCTTAAATGGAGGTTTGTCTGTATAATGTAATGATCGGACTTCCATGTCCTGTGGCAACAACGCGTGTTGCAATTTAAAAGTAACGACTTCTGCTCAGAAGGAGTTTTGGGTGATTGTGTTGGCGCAGCTGCCGTGTTGACGAGCGCGTCACGCCACGTCTCATTACGCCCTGACATTCAGACGTCACGTGGCGGCGCGTGCCTGAATGTCACGTCCTAATGAAAGTGGATGCGAGCGAGACAGGTGATTGGCTCACAGGCGAGGTCAGCGCCATCTTGACGACTTGTCCTTTACGCCGTTGGCACCGGCGAGAGCGCTGTTGTGATGCGGGTGTTGTCCTATCACGTCCATATTTGGCTGCAGAGACCAGGTTGGGACACCTTTCATTAGGGACTGACACAATGTCTCCCCCTGGTGGTGGTTTGTGTTGTTTCCGCTGGTCTACCTGGTTGACCAACCTTTCTTTCTTCCAGCTCAACCACGGCTGTCAAACTCAAGGCCCGGGGGCCAAATATGGCCTGTCACGTTATTTTATCTGGCCCTCGCGGGCACCAGGTCGCCCGTAAGGACCAGATGAGTCGCCCGCTGGCCTGTTCTAAAAATAGCTCAAATAGCAGCACTTACCAGTGAGCTGCCTCTATTTTTTAAATTGTATTTATTTACTAGCAAGCTGGTCTCGCTTTGCCCGACATTTTTAATTCTAAGAGAGACAAAACTCAAATAGAATTTGAAAATCCAAGAAAATATTTTAAAGACTTGGTCTTCACTTGTTTAAATAAATTCATTTATTGTTTTACTTTGCTTCTTATAACTTTCAGAAAGACAATTTTTGAGAAAAAATACAACCTTAAAAATGATTTTAGGATTTTTAAACGCATATACCTTTTTACCTTTTAAATTCCTTCCTCTTCTTTCCTGACAATTTAAATCAATGTTCAAGTAAATGTATTGTTTTTATCGTAAAGAATAATACATAAATTTTAATTTAATTCTTCATTTTAGCTTCTGTCTTTTCGACGAAGAATATTTGTGAAATTTTTCTTCAAACTTATTATGATTAAAATTCCCCAAAAAACTATTCTGGCAAATTTAGAAAATCTGTAGAATCAAATTTAAATCTTATTTCAAAGTCTTTTGAATTTCTTTTAAAATTTTTGTTCTGGAAAATCTAGAAGAAATAATGATTTGTCTTTGTTAGAAATATAGCTTGGTCTAATTTGTTATATATTCTAACAAAGTGCAGATTGGATTTTAACCTATTTAAAATATGTCATCAAAATTGTAAAATTATTCTTAATCAGGAAAAATTACTAATGATGTTCCATAAAAATGTTTTTAAATGTTTTCAAAAAGATTCGAATTAGGTAGTTTTTCTCTTTTTTTTTTTGTTTGAATTTTGAATTTTAAAGAATCGAAATTGAAGATAAACTGTTTCAAAATTTAATTGTCATTTTTTTGTCTGTTTTCTCCTCTTTTCAACTGTTCAATTGAGTGTTTTTTTTCATCATTTATTCTCTACAAAAAACCTTCCGTAAAACGAAAAAAAATGTAGGACGGAATGACAGACAGAAATACCCTTTTATATATATATATATATATATATATATATATATATATATATATATATATATATATATATATATATATATATATATATATATGTATATATATATATATTCGTTTATTTATTTATTAAAGGTAAATTGAGCAAATTGTCTATTTCTTACAATGTATTTAAGTGTGTATCAAACTGGTAGCCCTTGGCATTAATCAGTACCCAAGAAGTAGCTCTTGGTTTCAAAAAGGTTGCTGACCCCTGATGTAGTGTGTGCTATTGCGTATCTTTTAAAATTCAATATTTTCAAAATATTATATTATCATGTATTCAAAAATATGTTTTGCTAAAATAAAGATAAATACTGTGCTTAAATATCTGCTTGACTTATGATTTTGATTCAAATTCTAAATCAAATTGTAGACAATAAAATTGGCGCAAAATTGATAATAGATTTTACGGTTAAATTTAAAAAAAAAACTTTGGTACTGTTTATTTTCCATATACAGTCGTGAATTATATTTAAATAGCGCTTTTTTTCTAGTGACTCAAGGCGCTTTACACAGTGAAAGCCAATATCTAAGTTCCATTTAAAGCAGTGTGGGTGGCACTGGCAGCAGGTGGGTAAAGTGTCTTGCCCAAGGACACAACGGCAGTGGCTAGGACGGCGAAAGCGGTAATCGAACCTGGAACCCTTTAGTTGCTGGTACGGCCACTCTACCAACCGAGCTATACCGCCCCACACAGTAAGACACTAAAACGTTTAAAAAAAAACTAACAAAAAAAACATTAAAACAAGTATTTACGGTAAAAAAAAAAAATCAAACTGGTAGCTCGGTCGGTTGAATTTTACCAATAAAAACATTGGTGTTGTTTCTCCATTCCATCCCATTTATTCCATTTTTTATATGCTGTAAAATAAATTAAAAATAAAACCAAACACTGCTTTTACTGTAAAATTCTGGTGTCTGAGTTGCCAGTTTTTAAAGTAAAATTTAAACGTTTTGCAGCTTATATGAAAAATATATTGTTAATTTCTGTACATATATATATGTGTGTGTATATATATACACACAATCGGGCGGAAGGCGGAGTACACCCTGGACAAGTCGCCACCTCATCGCAGATTTATTTATATATATATATATACATATATATATACAAACATACTGTATATGTATACATGTGCAGTAAATATATACACATATATACATGTAAATAAACCTATTTACAGATACATATATATATATATATACACAAATACACACATATATATGCATATGTAAATACACCTATATACAGATACATACAAATATATATACATATATGCACAAATACATACATATACAACACATATATACACATACACAAAGACTTACATACATATATGAATATATATATATATACAGACATATATATATATATTCATATATGTATGTAAGTCTTTGTGTATGTGTATATATGTGTTGTATATGTATGTATTTATTTTTTTTTTTAATTGCTGAAACAGTTATTATATTTAAAAACAGGTAAAGTATGTGGGCTCTATTGATAACCTCACTAACAACTTTAACGACACCCTGCGCGAAACCATTGATAACATAGCACCGCTAAAGTTAAAAAAGGCTCCAAAAAAGCGCACCCCGTGGTTTACAGAAGAAACTAGAGCTCAGAAATTATTATGTAGAAAGCTGGAACGCAAATGGCGCACGACTAAACTTGAGGTGCACCATCAAGCATGGAGTGATGGTTTAATAACTTATAAACGCATGCTTACCTTAGCTAAAGCTAAATATTACTCAAATCTCATCCACCGTAATAAAAACGATCCTAAATTTTTGTTTAGTACGGTAGCATCGCTAACCCAACAAGGGACTCCTTCCAGTAGCTCCACCCACTCAGCTGATGACTTTATGCAATTCTTTAGTAAGAAAATTGAAGTCATTAGAAAGGAGATTAAAGACAATGCGTCCCAGCTACAACGGGGTTCTATTAACACTGACACGATTGTATATACGGCGGATACTGCCCTCCAAAATAGTTTCTCTCGTTTTGAGGAAATAACATTAGAGGAATTGTTACAACGTGTAAATGAAATAAAACAAACAACATGCTTACTTAACCCTCTTCCTGGGAAACTGATCAAGGAGCTCTTTGTATTATTAGGTCCATCAGTGCTAAATATTATAAACTTATCACTCTCCTCGGGCACTGTTCCCCTAGCATTCAAAAAAGCGGTTATTCATCCTCTTCTTAAAAGACCTAACCTCGATCCTGACCTCATGGTAAACTACCGACCGGTGTCTCACCTTCCCTTTATTTCAAAAATCCTTGAAAAAATTGTTGCGGAGCAGTTAAATGAACACTTAGCGTCTAACAATCTATGTGAAACCTTTCAATCCGGTTTCAGGGCAAATCACTCCACGGAGACAGCCCTCGCAAAAATGACTAATGATCTATTGCTAACGATGGATTCTGATGCGTCATCTATGTTGCTGCTCCTCGATCTTAGCGCTGCTTTCGATACCGTCGATCATAATATTTTATTAGAACGTATCAAAACACGAATTGGTATATCAGACTTAGCCCTGTCTTGGTTTAACTCTTATCTTACTGATAGGATGCAGTGTGTCCCCCATAACAATGTGACCTCGGACTACGTTAAGGTAACGTGTGGAGTTCCCCAGGGTTCGGTCCTTGGCCCTGCACTCTTCAGCATCTACATGCTGCCGCTAGGTGACATTATACGCAAATACGGTGTTAGCTTTCACTGTTATGCTGATGACACCCAACTCTACATGCCCCTAAAGCTGACCAACACGCCGGATTGTAGTCAGCTGGAGGCGTGTCTTAATGAAATTAAACAATGGATGTCCGCTAACTTTTTGCAACTTAATGCCAAAAAAACGGAAATGCTGATTATCGGTCCTGCTAGACACCGAACTCTATTTAATAATACAACTCTAACATTTGACAACCAAATAATAAAACAAGGCGACACGGTAAAGAATCTGGGTATTATCTTCGACCCAACTCTCTCCTTTGAGGCACACATTAAAAGCGTTACTAAAACGGCCTTCTTTCATCTCCGTAATATCGCTAAAATTCGCTCCATTCTGTCCACTAAAGACGCTGAGATCATTATCCATGCGTTTGTTACGTCTCGCCTCGACTACTGTAACGTATTATTTTCGGGTCTCCCCATGTCTAGCATTAAAAGATTACAGTTGGTACAAAATGCGGCTGCTAGACTTTTGACAAGAACAAGAAAGTTTGATCACATTACGCCTGTACTGGCTCACCTGCACTGGCTTCCTGTGCACTTAAGATGTCACTTTAAAGTTTTACTACTTACGTATAAAATACTACACGGTCTAGCTCCATCCTATCTTGCCGATTGTATTGTACCATATGTCCCGGCAAGAAA
>NC_084620.1:57757077-57817077 GCF_033978795.1 Nerophis ophidion
TTACAGCTCAAAGAGGCAAAAATTACATTTTCTAGGAAACTTTTGTTTTGAAGGGGTTTTTGCCAACCTCCTGTTGATTTTTGCTGAAGGAGGTCAGTGCATGAAATGTAAGTCTAAGTCAGATCTACATAGAGGTTTTTGTTTCATGTCTCTACGACATTCCTAACGGAAGTTACAAGCAGTTTTGTCTGTATTTTCCTAGGGGGCGCTAGAGCGCAATTTTGAGTTTTGGGTTTTGGTTTTTTGATTAAATCGCAATTTTCGGCAGTCCTGATGTGTGTGTAAAATTTGGTGAGTTTTGAAGCATGTTAAGGGGTCTAATTACAGCTCAAAGAGGCGGCGGTATAATAATAATAAAACCTTAGAAATGTCCCAAAGAGCTAACCTCAATGGACCCAAAAATACCTTAAAATAAGAATATTTTCACTAATAACAAGAGACCTTTTTGCTCTATATGTTGAAAAATATTCTTAAGTAATTACTAGTGCCATGATCTTGACATAATAACAAAACATTTACTTCTACTAAAAGCTCATTTATTGTTCTTAATGGAAAGGCAAGCAGTCAAGCGCTTGTTAGTCTCACATGGTCGAAAAATGCATTTTTCCATCGATAACTTGACATCATTTCAGTCAATTAGTGCGCATATATACATTTATAAAAAAAAATGTAAATTGTTATTTTGAAGAATTTACCTGAATGTGCATGAACTATTTCTGTTCAAAATTGTCGACATGTTAAGTGCTGTCAGTTTACTGTACTGTACAATTTTCTATTGTTTCGTTGAAAATAAATCAGCAAAGTCCATCTGTTTTAATTAAGAGACACAATTGTGTCAAAGTCATGATTTTTTTTTTTCATGCTTGAAGTAAGAAATGATTACTTTGAAAAAGTAGTTTTATGCTTGTGAGTGTTGATGACACAGCTTTGCAACATTTGATATTCTACTTTCAAACATGTTTTACTTATCACATCTCAGCAACATCTTCCTGACATCATGCAGGACTAAAATCCCTTCAAACAAGTCAAAGACTCTAACATCAAATCTGCTAAGTGAGAAGAATGATCTTATCCGACAGAAAATAAGAAAATATCAGCCGTATTTGAGATATTTCATCTTACTTAGATTTCAGTTTTTACGCCCACTTGACTAAAGGATGTCTCCTTCCTGTGGGCTGCAGGCCACTTCTCACACGTCTTTGCAAAATGTGATTCCCACAACTCCCAACAGAGCGTGGTCCAAACAAAATCCACTTGGCTCGAGGTCCCTTGACCTGGTCCTCAGCATCCCGTGCCAGGCAGTCGGGATGCAGGACTTTGCAAGGACCAGGAGACGAACTGGATCCTTGTGCTAATAATAATAGATTTTATTTGTAAAAGCACTTTACATTGAGCAAACAACCTCAAAGTGCTACACTGTATAAAAAAAAAAAAATATATATATATATATATATATATAAAATAAAAATAAAAACTTGAACAGCCTAATAGGTAGAACTAGGGACGGGGTGGCACAGTGGGGAGAGTGGCCGTGCGCAACCCGAGCGTCCCTGGTTCAATTCCCACCTAGTACCAACCTCGTTGTGTCCTGAGCAAGACACTTCACCCTTGCATGGCAGCTCCCTCCATCAGTGTGTGAATGTGTGTGTGAATGGGTGAATGTGGAAGTAGTGTCAAAGCGCTTTGAGTACCTTGAAGGTAGAAAAGCACTATACAAGTACAGCCCATTTATAACTAGCACGCATATAAAAAGGCTTTTTTTAAAAGAAAATGTTTTTAAGCCTTTTTTTAAAAGCATTCACAGTCTGTGGTGCCCTCAGGTGGTCAGGGAGAGCGTTCCACAGCTTGGAT
The DNA here is from genome assembly GCF_033978795.1 of Nerophis ophidion. Classification (NCBI taxonomy): domain Eukaryota; kingdom Metazoa; phylum Chordata; class Actinopteri; order Syngnathiformes; family Syngnathidae; genus Nerophis; species Nerophis ophidion. The sequence continues at coordinate 57,758,929 of NC_084620.1, forward strand.
CACATGATTCATTCGTGTCATGTGATCCAGCCTGAGTTTAGCCACACACACACACACCTGCGTGCATTCATCAGTCACACAAGTGATTTGTGTCTTCTTTGAAGCTTTTTTCTCTGCTCTGCCTTGCTTTGTCTTCTTTTGTTTCCACTCGTCTTCATTGGGCGCCCTTCTTCTCCTCCTCCCCAGGGCTGCTCGTCTCCCATCGTGGTGAAGTTTGCCGACACGCAGAAGGACAAAGAGCAGCGGCGCCTGCAGCAGCAGCTGGCCCAGCAGATGCAGCAGCTCAACAGCGCCACCACCTGGGGCAGCCTGACGGGCCTGGGCGGTCTAACCCCGCAGTACCTGGCGGTAAGGACGAGACTTCGGAGGGGTTGCCGTGACAACCGAAGCGCAAAGGTTTCCCAAATTAGACACCAAACAAGAGAGAAATGAGAGTCATTTTAGGAGCGTCATTAAAGTTTGAGTATTTCCAGTCTGGGTGCGCCGCGGAGCGATAAAGTGGCGGCGGCGGCGGCGACGTCCCTCGTTAGCTCGCTCGTTTGTCCACTCGGGAGATTTGTCACCGTGGTCTTTATGTCAAGACCACCACTCAGACCTGCTACTTTCCAAAAGAGCAGCTTCACAAAAACACTTTTCTCCACTCTTGGGTTGATCCAATCAGATGGGGAGAAAGACAATGAAGACACAACAACTTAAGACTGGGTTCGAAGCAGGTCTCACTCCTGGGTTTGAACCAGGTCTCTTTCCTGGGTTTTAACCAGGTTTCATTCCTTTGTTTGAACCAGGTCTCATTCCTGGGTTTGAACCAGGTCTCATTCCTTTGTTTGAACCAGGTCTCACTCCTGGGTTTGAACCAGGTCTCATTCCTTTGTTTGAACCAGGTCTCACTCCTGGGTTTGAACCAGGTCTCATTCCAGGGTTTGAACCAGGTCTCATTCCTGGGTTTGAACCAGTTGTCTTTCCTGGGTTTGAACCAGGTCTTACTCCTGGGTTTGAACCAAGTCTCATTCCTGGGTTTGAACCAGGTCTCATTCCAGGGTTTGAACCAGGTCTCATTCCTGGGTTTGAACCAGTTGTCTTTCCTGGGTTTGAACCAGGTCTTACTCTTGGGTTTGAACCAAGTCTCATTCCTGGGTTTGAACCAGGTCTTACTCCTATGTTTGAACCAGGTCTCATTCCTGGGTTTGAACCAGTTGTCATTCCTGGGTTTGAACCAGGTCTCATTCCAGGGTTTGAACCAGGTCTCATTCCTGGGTTTGAACCAGTTGTCTTTCCTGGGTTTGAACCAGGTCTTATTCCTGGGTTTGAACCAAGTCTCATTCCTGGGTTTGAACCAGGTCTTACTCCTATGTTTGAACCAGGTCTCATTCCTGGGTTTGAACCAGTTGTCATTTCTGGGTTTGAACCAGGTCTTACTCCTGGGTTTGAACCAGGTCTCATATCTGGGTTTGAACCAGGTCTCACTCTTGGGTTTGAACCAGGTCTTACTCCTGGGTTTGAACCAGGTCTCATATCTGGGTTTGAACCAGGTCTCATTCCCTCTAATTCAAACCCAGCAGTGAGACCTGCTTCCTGGGTTTGAAGCAGGTCTCATTCCTGGGTTTGAATTAGAGGGTGTGTCAGCCCATGGATAAAAACCGGAAAAAAAAACAGATTTTTTTAATGAAAAAAAAGAAGAAACATTTTTTTATGAAAAAAACGAAAAATGGATTTTAATGACAAAAACTGTGAACAAAAACGTAAAAAAAAAACATTTAATGAAAAAACGAAAAATTTATTTTTTTCAATGAAAAAAATGTGAAAAAAACGGATTTTTAAATGAAAAAAAGTCTACGGGAAAACTCCAAAAAAACAGGAAGGGCCACCAAAATAAGAGCGCAAGACAAGAACTAAAGCACTACACACAGGAAAACACCAACAAACTCCAAATAAGGCACGACAACCTGGTGGAGTTTCAATTTTTTAATCTTTTCTGCTGGTGGTGTATCGCCAGATTTTTAAATGAAAAAAATTGAAAAAAACAGATTTTTGGGGGACTTTTTAATGAAAAAAACGTGAAAAAAAGATTTTCTAATTAAAAAAACATGAAAAAATAGATTTTTAAATTTAGAAAAAAGTGAAAAAAAATGGAAAAAAACGATTTTTTTTAATGAACAAAACGGGAAAAAAACACATTTTTTAATGAAAAAAACTGATTTTTTTTATGAAAAAAAAAAAGATTTTTTAAATGAAAAAAATGTGGAAAAAAAACAGATGTTTTTAATGAAAAAAAAGTAACATTTATTTCTTTCAATAAAAAAACATGAAAAAAAAAAGATTTTTTAATGATGAAAAGACATGAAACTGCTACAGGAAAACACCAACAAAACAGGAAGGCTCACCAAATTAACAGCTCAAGACACGAACTAAAGAAATACACAGGAAAACACCAACAAACTCTAAATAAGGCACCACAACCTGGTGGAGTTTCATTTTTTAACTTTTTCTGCTGGTGGTGTGCCTCCGTATTTTTTATGAGAAAAATGGAAAAAAACTGATTTTTTTTATAAAAAAAATGAAAAAATGATTTTATTGTGAAAAAAAAAGAATTTAAATGAAAAAAATGTGAAAATAACGTATTTTTTAATGAAAAAAATGGAAAAAAACGGATTTTTGAATGACAAAAATGGAAAAAAACTTTTTTTGGGATTTGTTTAATGAAAAAAAACGAAAAATTTATTTTTTTTATACAAAAAAGTAAAAAAAACATATTTTTTAATGATAAAAATACATGAAATTGCTACAGGAAAACACCAACAAAACAGGAAGGCTCACCAAATTAACAGCTCAAGACACGAACTAAAGAAATACACAGGAAAACACCAACAATCTCTAAGTAAGGCACCACAACCTGGTGGAGTTTCATTTTTTAACCTTTTCTGCTGGTGGTGTGCCTCCGTATTTTTTATGAAAAAAATGGGGAAAAAACTGTTTTTTTTTAATGAAAAAAATGATTTTATTGTGAAAAAAAAATGTTATATGAAAGAAATGTGAAAATAATGTATTTTTTAATGAAAAAAATGGAAAAAAATGATTTTTTTTTAATGAAAAAATGATTTTATCTTGAAAAAAAAAATTGGGTGAAAAAAAAAATGTATGTGAAAATAACGTATTTTTTAATGAAAAAAATGGACAAAAACGGATTTTTGAATGAAAAAAATGGAAAAAAAAATTTTTTTTTCGTGATTTGTTTAATGAAAAAACAAAAAATTCATTTTTTTTATACAAAAAGGTAAAAAAAAAACATATTTTTTAATGAAAAAATAGTGTGAAAAAACAGAAAAAAAATATTTTTTTAATGAAAAAAAAAAGGTTAAATATTTTTATGAAAAAAACGTGAAAATAACAGATTTTTTAATGACCAAAAGGAAAAAATTTTTTTTAATGACAAAAAAATTATGAAAAAACTTGAAAATTATGGATGTTTTTAAGAAAAAACGAAAAAAAAAATAAAATTTAATACAGAAAAACGTGAAATAAACGGATTTTTTAAAGGCAAAAAAACAGAATTTTTTATGAAAAAAACGTGCCTTGCCTCAAAAAAGGTTGAAAAACACTCCACTAGACTAAGAAGAAGTGAAAGTTTACTCACTAGACTTAGAAGAAGTTCAAATGTATTCACAAGACCAAGAAGAAGTTAAATAAAAATACATGTGAAAGTGTTGCAATTAGCAGCTAACCTGACGTCGGTTCTTCTATTGTGATGTTTGTAGCGACAAAAAGTCTGAAGAGAATGTGTCTGCTCCCAGAAAAGCTTCCAGCAGAGCACAAAGGGAAGGAGATGATAATTTGCTGTAGATTCCAGCCTTTGAAGGATGACTTTTCTGACGCCATCAGTGTTCTACTCTTGTGTTGGAAAGTAATTAGCGGGCGAGATGAGAGCTTTGCAGCTGAGTTTGTGGAGGTTTGCATCATCTGCTCCTCACCTTCTTCTGCTCCTCTCCCCCCCCCCACAGTTGCTCCAGCAGGCCACGTCCTCCAGCAACCTGGGGGCCTTCAGCGGCATCCAGCAGATGGCCGGTGAGTCCAGTTCATCTCCTTTCTCCTCCTCCTCCTCGTTGTTGTTGTTGGCGAGGGAGCACAAAGAAGAGCATAGCAGATGAAGGTGTTTGCCCCCAAGATTGATGAAGCCGCGCTAAAATTTGTCTCGATCTGGTAATGAGGCGGGACAGGAAGTCAGGCGGCCATCCATCACACGGCAGGAGAAGAAGGATGCTGGCCATGGGTCTCCATCTTCAAGCAGGATTAGCATCTTGCTAAAAAAGACTTCTAACTGCACTTAAGATGATGGCAATAATGAAACTCTTCTTCCGGCCGCCACTCCACTCAAAATGAGTTCCTCCCTCGCTGATAAGATGGCGATGATGGAGGGTGGGCTTCTATCTGGGGGTCAGGGGGGCCAAAGGATGGTTTTTATTGGTCCCTGACAGATTGTCAAGTTCAAATGAATTCAGCAAGCATTAGATATGTTCTTGTGTCAATGCTCCAAACATTCACACTTGTGTTTTCTACACCCATTTATTATAAGAATAATAATAATAAGTATTATTATTATTATTATTGTGGGAACGCTCCAAACATTCCGGAACTTTCATTAGTAGATTCACACTTATGTTTTCGACACTTAAATTCATCTATTTATTATTATTATTATTATTAATATAATTCTGGGAATGCTCCATACATTCACGCATATGTTTTCTTCACCTAAATTCATCTATTTATTGTCATTATTATCATTATTATTATTTTAATTATTATTATTATTACTATTATTATTATTGTGGGAATGCTCCAAAAAATCACACATATGTTTTCTACTCCTAAATTCATCTACTTATTATTATTATTACTATTATTATTATTGTGGGAATGCTCATAACATTCACACATACATTTTCTTCACCTAAATTAATCTTTTTATTATTATTATTATTATTATTATTACTATTATTATTATTATTGTGGGAATGCTCATAACATTCACACATAAATGTTCTACTCCTAAATTGATCTACTTATTATTATTATTATTATTGTGGGAATGCTCATAACATTCACACATAAATGTTCTTCACCTAAATTCATCGATTTATTATCATTATTATTATTATTATTACTATTATTATTATATTATTATTGTTATTACTATTATTATTATTGTGGGAATGCTCATAACATTCACACTTATGTTTTCTACACATAAATTCATCTATTTATTGTTATTATTATTATTATTATTATTGTGGGAATGCTCATAACATTCACACATACATTTTCTTCACCTAAATTCATCTATTTATTATCATTATTATTATTATTATTAATTACTATTATTATTATATTATTATTATTATTGTTATTACTATTATTATTATTGTGGGAATGCTCATAACATTCACACTTATGTTTTCTACACATAAATTCATCTATTTATTGTTATTATTATTATTATTATTGTGTGAATGCTCCAGACATTCACACTTATGTTTTCTACATCTAAATTAATCTGTTATTATTATTTTTTTTTATTTTTTTTTATTATTATTATTATTATTGTGGGAATGAGCCAAACATTCACACTTATGTTTTCTACACCTAAATTAATAAATGTATTGTTATTATTTTTATTATTATTGTGTGAATGCTCCAAACATTCACACTTATGCTTTCTACATCTAAATTCATCTATTTATTATTATTATTATTATTGTTATTGTTATTATTATTATTGTTGGAATGAGCCAAACATTCACACTTATGTTTTCTATACCTAATTTAATCTATTTATTATTATCATTATTATTGCTATTATTATTATTATTGTGTGAATGCCTCAAACATTCACACACGTTTTCTACACGTAAATTGATCTATTTCTTAAAGTGTACTGATGGAAGTAGTCCATCAGTAAGTGTACTTCCTAAAGTGTACTGATGGTTGTATTCCATCAGTACACTTTCAGAAGTATACTGGTAGAACACTTATATTAGTACACTTGAAGAAGTGTACTGATGGAAGTAGTCCAGGTGAGACCACCTGAGGCTCCTGCAGAACTTCATGTGTTGTATGCAAAAGTCAACTGCTATTTATTTCCACGCCGCCCTCAACACACGCACTCACACACACACACACACACACACACACACACACACACACACACACACTCACACTCACACTCACACTCACACACACTCACACTCACACACACTCACACTCACACTCGCTGCAGAGAGAGAGAGAGAGAAGGTGTTTCATGGCACTCATTGCCACATTCTTGGAGTCTCATCCCTCCTTTCCCGCCGTCTTCACTGCTGGCAAAAAAAAAACAAAAAAAGAAGAAAACAAGCTTTTGGACGCGAGTCCGAGGATCTGCTGCTCGCTCGGCCCATCTGCGCGCCAGACATTGGCGAGAGAGACGCTGAGCGGCATCTGCTCCTACAACACATCCTGGGCCTTCAGTCCAATGCAACACACACACACTCACACACACACACACACACACACACGCTTATTCACGCTGCTTCCTCACACATTCTTGGAAAAATAGGTTGACCTGCTGGGAGGAGGGAGGCACACATGAGACATGAGAGTGGACATGGGAACATGAGAGTGGACATGGGAACATGAGAGTGGACATGGGAACATGAGAGTGGACATGGGAACATGAGAGTGAACATGAGGACATGAGAGTGGACATGACAACATGAGAGTGGGCATGACAACATGAGAGTGGACATGGGAACATGAGAGTGGACATGAGAGTGGACATGGGAACATGAGAGTGGACATGGGAACATGAGAGTGAACATGAGGACATGAGAGTGGACATGACAACATGAGAGTGGGCATGACAACATGAGAGTGGACATGGGAACATGAGAGTGGACATGACAACATGAGAGTGAACATGACAACATGAGAGTGAATATGGGAACATGAGAGTGGACATGGGAACATGAGAGTGGACACGAGAGTGGACATGACAACATGAGAGTGGACATGACAACATGAGAGTGGACATGACAACATGAGAGTGGACATGACAACATGAGAGTGGACATGGGAACATGAGAGTGGACACGAGAGTGGACATGACAACATGAGAGTGGACATGACAACATGAGAGTGGACATGACAACATGAGAGTGGACATGACAACATGAGAGTGGACATGACAACATGAGAGTGGACATGGGAACATGAGAGTGGACATGACAACATGAGAGTGGACATGACAACATGAGAGTGGACATGGGAATCTGAGAGTGAACATGAGGGCACAAGAGTGGACATGACAACATGAGAGTGGACATGACAACATGAGAGTGGACATGAGGACATGAGATTAGACATAAGAATATGAGGACATGAGAGTGGACATGAAAGAGAACATGGAAACATGAAAAAGAACATGAGGACATGGCAGAGAACATGAGAGAAAATATGGGAACATGACTGAGAACATGACAAAGAACATGGGAACATGAAAAAGAACATGGGAACATGACAGAGGACCTGACAGAGAACATGGGAACATGAAAAAGAACATGGGAACATGACAGAGGACCTGACAGAGAACATGGGAACATGAAAAAGAACATGAGGACATGACAGAGAACATGGGAACATGAAAAAGAACATGAGGACATGACAGAGAACATGAACACATGACAAAGAACATGAAAACATGACAAGGAACATATGAGAACATGAGAGAGAACATGAGGACATCTGGAAAGGGAAGTACAAGTGTTGAATGGATGGTGCGTCCATCACACACTGTTGTGTTACCATGACAACCACACCTTCCCTCAGGAACATGTCTGATAGCCGCTGAAGAGGACCAGAAGGAAAGGAAAGAGGAGGCAAAAGAAAGGACACAAGGAGACAAAGGAAAGGAAACAAAGAAAAGGACACAAGGAGATAAAGGAAAGGACACAAGGAGATAAAGGAAAGGACACAAGGAGACAAAGAAAAGGACACAAGGAGATAAAGGAAAGGACACAAGGAGATAAAGTAAAGGACACAAGGAGACAAAGGAAAGGACACAAGGAGACAAAGGAAAGGACACAAGGAGACAAAGGAAAGGACACAAGGAGACAAAGGAAAGGACACAAGGAGACAAAGAAAAGGACACAAGGAGACAAAGGAAAGGACACAAGGAGACAAAGGAAAGGACACAAGGAGACAAAGGAAAGGACACAAGGAGACAAAGGAAAGGACACAAGGAGATAAAGGAAAGGACACAAGGAGACAAAGAAAAGGACACAAGGAGATAAAGGAAAGGACACAAGGAGACAAAGGAAAGGACACAAGGAGACAAAGGAAAGGACACAAGGAGACAAAGGAAAGGACACAAGGAGACAAAGAAAAGGACACAAGGAGACAAAGGAAAGGACACAAGGAGACAAAGGAAAGGACACAAGGAGACAAAGGAAAGGACACAAGGAGACAAAGGAAAGGACACATGGAGACAAAGGAAAGGACACAAGGAGACAAAGAAAAGGAGACAAAGGACATCTTCAGATGGCAGAGAAGATGAAGCGAGAACTTTCTCACCGTCTCTTTGAGGAAGTGTGAATATTCTGCCAACCAAGCAGGAAGTGTGAATATTCCTCCCCCAGACATGTTGGAAGTGTAGTCAGCATGGAGACCGACCGCCATTGGTGCTGACGAGAAGCGGGGCCGCCATCTTGGAGTGGTGATCAGTACAATACGTACATTTGTCAGGAGCAACAAACTGTCAGCACATTTAACTCATCTTACCTCACTGAATACCACTCATTTTCACCACCTTTTGTCTCATACCTGTAGCTATGATACAGGACACATGTTTTATTATTCATAGTTTGCTTAACAGTAATAGAACATTTTTATATGCTATAAGTGACCAGATCAAAACTGGGAATATAATCCCAGAGAAGGGTCAGCTATTTTGAAGTTGAAGAAACAATATGATGATGTTATATATACATGCTACATAAACAATGTATGAATACATTAGATATCTATATATCTTATAGACTGTATCTCTGTTGCTGCAGCTCTTTCAACAGTTTGCTCATTTGAGCAGGAAAACACTGAACACCATCTTTGTTTTCTACCTGTCAACTGTCACTTTAGCATCTTTGTTTTCTAACTGTCACATTAGCATCTTTGTTTACTACCTGTCAACTGTCACTTTAGCATCTTTTTTTTCTACCTGTCAACTGTCACTTTACCATCTTTGTTTTCTACCTGTCAACTGTCACTTCAGCATCTTTGTTTTCTACCTGTCAACTGTCACTTTAGCATCTTTGTTTTCTACCTGTCAACTGTCACTTTAGCATCTTTGTTTTCTACCTGTCAACTGTCACTTTAGCATCTTTGTTTTCTACCTGTCAACTGTCACTTTAGCATCTTTGTTTTCTACCTGTCAACTGTCACTTTAGCATCTTTGTTTTCTACCTGTCAACTGTCACTTTAGCATCTTTGTTTTCTACCTGTCAACTGTCACTTTAGCATCTTTGTTTTCTACCTGTCAACTGTCACTTTAGCATCTTTGTTTTCTACCTGTCAACTGTCACTTTAGCATCTTTGTTTTCTACCTGTCAACTGTCACTTTGGCATCTTTGTTTTCTACCTGTCAACTGTCACTTTAGCATCTTTGTTTTCTACCTGTCCACTGTCACTTTAGCATCTTTGTTTTCTACCTGTCAACTGTCACTTTAGCATCTTTGTTTTCTACCTGTCAACTGTCAGTTTAGCATCTTGGTTTTCTACCTGTCAACTGTCACTTTGGCATCTTTGTTTTCTACCTGTCAACTGTCACTTTGGCATCTTTGTTTTCTACCTGTTAACTGTCACTTTGGCATCTTTGTTTTCTACCTGTCAACTGTCAGTTTAGCATCTTTGTTTTCTACCTGTCAACTGTCACTTTGGCATCTTTGTTTTCTACCTGTCAACTGTCACTTTAGCATCTTTGTTTTCTACCTGTCAACTGTCACTTTAGCATCTTTGTTTTCTACCTGTCAACTGTCACTTTAGCATTTTTGTTTTTTACCTGTCAACTGTCACTTTAGCATCTTTGTTTTCTACCTGTCAACTGTCACTTTAGCATCTTTGTTTTCTAACTGTCACATTAGCATCTACTGTCACTTTAGCATCTTTGTTTTCTACCTGTCAACTGTCACTTTAGCATCTTTGTTTTCTAACTGTCACATTAGCATCTTTGTTTTCTACCTGTCAACTGTCACTTTAGCATCTTTTTTTCTACCTGTCAACTGTCACTTTAGCATCTTTGTTTTCTAGCTGTCAACTGTCACTTTAGCATCTTTGTTTTCTACCTGTCAACTGTCACTTTGGCATCTTTGTTTTCTACCCGTCAACTGTCACTTTAGCATCTTTGTTTTCTACCTGTCAACTGTCACTTTAGCATCTTTGTTTTCTACCTGTCAACTGTCACTTTGGCATCTTTGTTTTCTACCTGTCAACTGTCACTTTAGCATCTTTGTTTTCTACCTGTCCACTGTCACTTTAGCATCTTTGTTTTCTACCTGTCAACCGTCACTTTAGCATCTTTGTTTTCTACCTGTCAACTGTCAGTTTAGCATCTTGGTTTTCTACCTGTCAACTGTCACTTTGGCATCTTTGTTTTCTACCTGTCAACTGTCACTTTGGCATCTTTGTTTTCTACCTGTTAACTGTCACTTTGGCATCTTTGTTTCCTACCTGTCAACTGTCACTTTAGCATCTTTGTTTTCTACCTGTCAACTGTCACTTTAGCATCTTTGTTTACTACCTGTCAACTGTCACTTTAGCATCTTTTTTTTCTACCTGTCAACTGTCACTTTACCATCTTTGTTTTCTACCTGTCAACTGTCACTTCAGCATCTTTGTTTTCTACCTGTCAACTGTCACTTTAGCATCTTTGTTTTCTACCTGTCAACTGCCACTTTAGCATCTTTGTTTTCTACCTGTCAACTGTCACTTTAGCATCTTTGTTTTCTACCTGTCAACTGTCACTTTAGCATCTTTGTTTTCTACCTGTCAACTGTCACTTTAGCATCTTTGTTTTCTACCTGTCAACTGTCACTTTAGCATCTTTGTTTTCTACCTGTCAACTGTCACTTTAGCATCTTTGTTTTCTACCTGTCAACTGTCAGTTTAGCATCTTTGTTTTCTACCTGTCAACTGTCACTTTAGCATCTTTGTTTTCTACCTGTCAACTGTCACTTTGGCATCTTTGTTTTCTACCTGTCAACTGTCACTTTGGCATCTTTGTTTTCTACCTGTCCACTGTCACTTTAGCATCTTTGTTTTCTACCTGTCAACTGTCACTTTAGCATCTTTGTTTTCTACCTGTCAACTGTCAGTTTAGCATCTTGGTTTTCTACCTGTCAACTGTCACTTTGGCATCTTTGTTTTCTACCTGTCAACTGTCACTTTGGCATCTTTGTTTTCTACCTGTTAACTGTCACTTTGGCATCTTTGTTTTCTACCTGTCAACTGTCAGTTTAGCATCTTTGTTTTCTACCTGTCAACTGTCACTTTGGCATCTTTGTTTTCTACCTGTCAACTGTCACTTTAGCATCTTTGTTTTCTACCTGTCAACTGTCACTTTAGCATCTTTGTTTTCTACCTGTCAACTGTCACTTTAGCATCTTTGTTTTTTACCTGTCAACTGTCACTTTAGCATCTTTGTTTTCTACCTGTCAACTGTCACTTTAGCATCTTTGTTTTCTAACTGTCACATTAGCATCTACTGTCACTTTAGCATCTTTGTTTTCTACCTGTCAACTGTCACTTTAGCATCTTTTTTTTTACCTGTCAACTGTCACTTTACCATCTTTGTTTTCTACCTGTCAACTGTCACTTCAGCATCTTTGTTTTCTACCTGTCAACTGTCACTTTAGCATCTTTGTTTTCTACCTGTCAACTGTCAGTTTAGCATCTTTGTTTTCTACCTGTCAACTGTCACTTTAGCATCTTTGTTTTCTACCTGTCAACTGTCACTTTAGCATCTTTGTTTTCTACCTGTCAACTGTCAGTTTAGCATCTTTGTTTTCTACCTGTCAACTGTCACTTTAGCATCTTTTTTTTTTACCTGTCAACTGTCAGTTTAGCATCTTTGTTTTCTACCTGTCAACTGTCACTTTAGCATCTTTGTTTTCTACCTGTCAACTGTCACTTTAGCATCTTTGTTTTCTACCTGTCAACTGTCAGTTTAGCATCTTTGTTTTCTACCTGTCAACTGTCACTTTAGCATCTTTTTTTTTTACCTGTCAACTGTCACTTCAGCATCTTTGTTTTCTACCTGTCAACTGTCACTTTAGCATCTTTGTTTTCTACCTGTCAACTGTCAGTTTAGCATCTTTGTTTTCTACCTGTCAACTGTCACTTTAGCATCTTTGTTTTCTACCTGTCAACTGTCACTTTAGCATCTTTGTTTTCTACCTGTCAACTGTCACATTAGCATCTTTGTTTTCTACCTGTCAACTGTCACTTTAGCATCTTTTTTTTTTACCTGTCAACTGTCACTTTACCATCTTTGTTTTCTACCTGTCAACTGTCAGTTTAGCATCTTTGTTTTCTACCTGTCAACTGTCACTTTAGCATCTTTGTTTTCTACCTGTCAACTGTCACATTAGCATCTTTGTTTTCTACCTGTCAACTGTCACTTTAGCATCTTTTTTTTTTACCTGTCAACTGTCACTTTACCATCTTTGTTTTCTACCTGTCAACTGTCACTTCAGCATCTTTGTTTTCTACCTGTCAACTGTCACTTTAGCATCTTTGTTTTCTACCTGTCAACTGTCAGTTTAGCATCTTTGTTTTCTACCTGTCAACTGTCACTTTGGCATCTTTGTTTTCTACCTGTCAACTGTCACTTTGGCATCTTTGTTTTCTACCTGTCAACTGTCACTTTGGCATCTTTGTTTTCTACCTGTCAACTGTCACTTTGGCATCTTTGTTTTCTACCTGTCAACTGTCAGTTTAGCATCTTTGTTTTATACCTGTCAACTGTCATTTTGGGCTACTCGCCGGCTCCTCATCACCACTTAAAGATGGCGGCCCAATTTCTCGCGTCACAGCAGCCAATGCTGCGTCTACTTATAACACGTCTATGATTCTGCCAACCAACCAGGAAGTGTGAACGCTGGTCATCCATCTGCTGTGTTGGCACTATTCCCTCATCTTTGTCTCTTGATCGTGTTTGACACACTCTCGCTCTCTTTCTGTGTGTGTGTGTGTGTGTGTGTGTGTGTGTGTGTGTGTGTGTGTGTGTGTGTGTGTGTGTGTGTGTGTGTGTGTGTGTGTGTGTGTGTGTGTGTGTGTTTGCTACCATGGAGGGTATATACATCCAGCCTGTATATACGACACATGCACATTTCTGAGGTAACAGGAAGTAGTCATCCTGTCCGTCACCTTGTTTGCTGACATGAAGGGAAGTCACATGACATCGTGGTCATCGTAACGCGAGCGCAGGCGCTCTTTGGCGGACAAAAAACAAGCTCCGCCTTCCTGAAGGTTGCCCGACGGCGAAGGAAACGTGGGGACCCGTCCTCGGCCACGCCCCCGCCCAGCTTTGACACACCCCCTCTCTGGCCCCTCCTTTCTCCAGGTATGAGCGCTCTGCAGTTGCAGAACTTGGCCACTTTAGCGGCGGCGGCGGCGGCAGCCCAAAACTCGGCCAGCCCGTCCACCGCCAACCCCCTGTCCTCCGGCGCCGCCTCCCTGGGAGCGTTGGGCAGCCCAGGTAACGCCGCCTGGGGGGTCCGACGCCTGCCGACGCGCTCGCCATCATTCCCGCCTCCGCTGTGTTGTTGCCCGTGATCACCATTGTCAGCACCGACCACGCCCACATCCTCACCCATCAGCCATCTTGTAGGTGTGTGTGTGTGCGTGTGTGTGTGTGTGTGTGTGTGTATGTGCGCGACCACGAGGTCAGCAGATTCCTCCAACTTCCTGTTTCTGCTCTGTCGGCCATGTTGGCTCCTTCTCTTCATCCTCTCCTTCCTCCTCAGGGAGGCTCCACGCCACAGTGGGCGGGGCCAGGCCTGCATGTGACCGCGTGCACGTCACACCATCACATCTTTCTTTCAGCCGGCTGGCTTTGCACTCGCAGTGAAGACCCCCCCGCTGTGTGTGTGTGTGTCGCAGGGTTTGATGTTGTCCTTCGGCGCAGGCTCCGCCCCTTCTCTACAGTGGCGGAAAGTCCACCAATTGTAGGAAATAGGCGTGGCCTCTGTGACCGCCGCTGTGTACCGTCTTCATCGCTCATCGTCTTCTTCTTCCTCCCCTGCAGCGGGCACCACCGCCGGCTCCAACGCGGGCGCCATGAACTCGCTGACCTCGCTGGGCACGCTGCAGGGCCTGGCGGGCGCCACGGTGGGCCTCAACAACATCAACGCACTCGCAGGTAGCATCAACAGTGAGTATTCATCCTGCCATCAGCCACCACCCCCAACACACTCCTTCCCCCACCCCCCATCCCACGCCATTCCACCCGCTTGCTCTTATTCCTCCATGTAAGCCCCTCCCACACCACCCACCGGACCCGTGTTTGCCCTTTGACCCTCGGCAAGTGGGTTCTTAATCAGCGTTGTCATTATTCCCCGCTGACCTTTAGCGCCCCGCCATGGAGATCACCAACGCCGTGCGCTCGCTCGCCCCAGCGGGGGGGGGAGGTTAGCATACCCCCCAGCTGCGTCCCCCCGCCCTCATTTAAACACATGTAAGCCTTAATTGAATTGCAAAGGTCAGCGGTGCAATTATCCCTGAATAAATGAGTGACCTATAATCTCCGGCGCTGCACTGATCATTTATTTGGCCGTGTCTGACGGCGAGGCGACAGGACGCCCCCGCCGGTGTCAGCCCCCCCACATCCCCCTTTAGACAAGTCGCCCTCCGTGGTGAAATGAAGCCGTGACACGCTGCTAATGAGCGCTGCTGCTACTTTTAGAGGCGACGCTGCCACCACCGCCCCCGCCGGGCGCCACGAGCCGTGTGACCTCAACAACACATATTACATTATAGTGAATAAACAACCCATATTATATTATAGTGAATAAACAACCCATATTTCAGTGAATAAACAACCCATATTATAGTGAATAAACAACCAATATTATGTTATAATGAAAAAACAACCCATATTACATTATAGTAAATAAACAACCCATATTATATTATAGTGAATAAACAACCCATATTATATTATAGTGAATAAAGAACCCATATTATATAGAATAAACAACCCATATTATAATACTGTGAATAAACAACCCATATTATATTATAGTGAATAAACAACCCATATTATATTATAGTGAATAAACAACCCATATTATATTATAGTGAATAAACAACCCATATTATATTATAGTGAATATACAACTCATAGTGAATAAACAACCTATATTATAGTGAATAAACAACCAATATTATGTTATAATGAAAAAACAACCCATATTACATTATAGTGAATAAACAACCCATATTATAATACTTTGAATAAACAACCCATATTATACTATAGTAAATAAACAACCCATATTATATTATAGTGAATAAAGAACCCATATTATAGTGAATAAACAACCCATATTATAATACTGTGAATAAACAACCCATATTATATTATAGTGAATAAACAACCCATATTATAGTGAATAAACAACCCATATTATAGTGAATAAACAACCCATGTTACATTATAGTGAAAAAACAACCCATATTATGTTATAGTGAATAAACAACCCATATTATATTATAGTGAATAAACTACCCATATTATGTTATAGTGAATAAACAAACCATATTTTATCATAGTGAACAAACAACCCATATTATATTATAGAAAATAACTCATATTACATTATAGTGAATAAACAACCCATATTATATTATAGTGAATAAACAACCCATATTATAGTGAATAACAACCCATATTATAGTGAAGTGAAGTGAAGTGAATTATATTTATATAGCGCTTTTTTCTAGTGACTCAAAGCACTTTACATAGTGAAACCCAATATCCAAGTTACATTTAAACCAGTGTGGGTGGCACTGGGAGCAGGTGGGCAAAGTGTCCTGCCCAGGGACACAACGGCACTGACTAGGATGGCGGAAGCGGGAATCGAACCTGCAACCCTCAAGTTGCTGGCATGGCCGCTCTACCAACCGAGCTAAACCGCCCCAATAGTGAATAAACAACCCATATTACATTATAGTGAATAAACAAACCATATCATATTATAGTGAATAAACAACCCATATAATGTTATAGTGAATAACAACCCATATTATAGTGAATAAACAACCCATATTACATTGGTGAATAACAACCCATATTATAGTGAATAAACAACCAATATTATGTTATAGTGGAAAAACAACCCATATTACATTATAGTGAATAAACAACCCATATAATAATGCTGGGAATAAACAACCCATATTATATTATAGTGAATAAACAACCCATATTACATTATAGTGAATAAACAACCCATATTAAATTATAGTGAATAAACAACCCATATTATGTTATCGTGAACAAACAATCTAATATTAAGTTATAGTGAATAAACAACCCATATTTTAGTGAATAAACAACACATATTACATTATAGTGAATAAACAACCCATATTTTAGTGAATAAACAACACATATTACATTATAGTGAATAAACAACCCATATTTTAGTGAATAAACAACACATATTACATTATAGTGAATAAACAACCCATATTATGTTATCGTGAACAAACAATCTAATATTAAGTTATAGTGAATACATATTCCAATATTTTAGTCAATAAAAAAACCATATTACAGTGAATAAACAACCCATATTATATTACAGTGAATAAACAACCCATACTATATTACAGTGAATAAACAATCTAATATTATAGTTAATAAACAATTAAATATTCTAGTGAATAAACAATCTAAGATGAAGTTCTAGTGAATGAACCATGACACGTTATATTGAATAAATAATTACGTATTATGCGATAGTGATGAAATACTGTCATGTTATTTTAAAAGAGTGTCACATTAGTAAGGGTGTAACGGTACACAAAAATTTCGGTTCGGTATATACCTCGGTTTAGAGGTCACAGTTCAGTTTATTTTCGGTACAGTAAGAAAACAACAAAATATAAATGTTTTGGTTATTTATTTACCAAATTTGTAAACAAAGGCTTGATCCTTTTAACATTGGAAACACTATAATAATTCTGGTCACGTTAATCCACATTAAACTGCCTCAAGTTGTTGCTTTGATGAAATAAAATGACACAACTTTTCTTCTACATATAAAAAGTGCAACATTAAACAGTTTCAAGTCAACTCATGCTTAATTTATTACAGCATTTGGGAAGCCTGTAGTTGACGTTTTATTATGTAAATGTTATATTTTTGACAACATGTGATAGCAGGGACCCTGCCATTCAAAACTAGGCTGCTACATTACTAATCATTTATGTAAATATAGCTGAAAAAATAGTACAATAGCAATAGGAGTTCATGTAGGCTTTATGATGCACTTACATTATTATCTACACCAGGGGTGCCCATTACGTCGATCGCGAGCTACCAGTCGACCGCGGGGGGTGTGTCAGTCGATCTCCAGCCAGGCTTTTAAAAAAAATAGACCTAAAAATGAGTGATCATCAATCTTCACCAAGACGTCACTTAAATGACATTCACGGTACCGGAGGGTCTTGTGAGATGACGCCGGCTGCTGCAAGATCATTATTATGAAAATATGACCGAGAGGAAGGCGAGAAACACTTTTTATTTCAACAGACTCTCGCGCCGTACCTTCCGTCAAAACTCTACAGGCCGACTGCACATTTCCTATCTTCACAATAAAAGCCCTGCTTCATGCTGCCTGCGCTAACTAAATACAGAGTCTCGGAAAACTGGCGTGCACAAGCGATCCTTCAGAAAGCTCGCGTGCACATCACTTGTGCACGCCAGCTTTCTGACAATCTTATTTTGTTAGCGCAGGCAGCATGAAGCAGGGCCTTTATTGTGAAGACAGGAAATGTGCAGTCAGCCTTTAGAGTTTTGACGGAAGGGACGGGGCGAAAGTCTGTTAAGATAAAAAGTGTTTCTCGCCTTCCTCTCTGTCATTTTTTCTTAATAATGAACTGGCAGCAGCCAGCGTCATCTCACAAGACCCTCGGGTGCCGTGAATGTCAATCAAGCAAGCTAAGGAATTTGCCGCCAATGTTTTTCTTGTATGGAAGCTGGATGAATTAGATGCCAAAAACCAACCACTTTCATGTGGTATTGTACAGAAAGGACAACTTTTTTTCTCCTCCATTTGAAAATGTGGGCGTTATCATCATTACTGTCTGATTCCAATCAATGCCAGTCATCAGAATCAGGTAATACACCAACTTATATTCTTGTCTTTGTGAAAGAAAGACATCTATATGTGTTACACATGCTTGTATTATCATTAAACACATTTAACTTGTTTACAAAAATGTCTCTTTCATAAATAAATAAATATAAATGATATATATAAATGAGGTAGATCCCCTCCAGTTGGTCAATTGAAAAGTAGCTCGCCTGCAGAAAAAGTGTGGGCACCCCTGATCTACACTATCAGAGACGGAAACTCTTCTTTTAATATAACGTCCTTTTTGGCTGCTTCAACACACCTCAATCAACACTGTCCGTAACACACACGCCGCAAAATGAGCTAACGTTACGCTAAAAGCTAACTAGCCTTCACCTTAAGCCAGGACTGCGAGTGAGCTGAAATATTGGTCGTACAAAAAGTTCATTTTATTGTAAATTATTAGTTTTTTTATTGTTCATTTGCATGCTGCTAATCAGCTATTCATTGTCATACTTCCTCTGTGTGTGTGTGTGTGTGTGTGTGTGTGTGTGTGTGTGTGTGTGTGTGTGTGTGTGTGTGTGTGTGTGTGTGTGTGTGTGTGTGTGTGTGTGTGTGTGTGTGTGTGTGTGTTGTTGTGTAACCTCCAGTGGGGAGCGCTAACGAGTAAGTGCACTCTTCTTTCTTTATCGTTGGGTTTTATGTAAAGTTGCTGAAATGCTCTCAGGTATGGCGGCGCTCAATGGCGGGCTGGGCGGCGCCGGGCTGGCTAACGGCGCGGCGGGCACCATGGACGCGCTGACGCAGGCCTACTCAGGGATCCAACAGTACGCCGCCGCCGCGCTGCCCACGCTATACAGCCAGTCACTGATGCAGCAACAAGGAGCCGCCGGCAGCCAGAAGGAAGGTGAGGATATTTATATTATTATTATTATTATTATTATTATTTACCGTACCATCGTACAAACCTATAAGCAGTGAAATTGTCACCTTGTGTAAAAGGTAAATAAAAAGAGAATACAACAAATCCTTTTCAACTTATATTCAATTGAATAGACTGCAAAGGGGCGCTAATTATTTTAAAACCTCTTCTCACTTCGGTGCTTACCAAAGGAATGCGGTAAATTTAGGCCTGCGCTTATAAATTTGAGTGTGATGTAAGGATACATCACGAAAAGCACATTTAATAAAAAAAACGTTATTATGGTCTTACGTTTACTTATAAATGAAGTCCATGCGCAGCTCCTTCTGATCAAAAGCATCGATAACTTGTTTATAGAAGTCTTCCTTATCTTTCTTCAGTTTTAAAAGTCTCTCTGTCTCCATGGAGATCTTCCTTTATTACCTCCTGCTTTGATTGAAAGTCCAGTTTAGAAAACTGTTTTATTTTAGATATGTAATCCTCCATGTTAAAAGTGCAAGCGAGAGGAAAAAATATGTCACTTCTTCTGCAGCCAAGTAGTCGCAAGAAGGATCACTAGCGCCCTCTACCACCAGGAGGCGGGAGTCATTTAATGACTCATATTTGACACACACAGCTACGGTATATTAATAAAACATAACTGCTTACTGTTCTTTTTAGCATATTCAATAGCTTGGACCCTAAATCCTACTGAATAGCTCGTAATCTTCTTCCCTTTATGCGATTTCAAATGATTGAAATCAGCCTCCTCCATTTTGAAAATGATGACAGGTGAAGTGTGACTCGTGACGTGACGCGTTTGACCCGGTGGAAATTCTAAGCATATGCTAATTATTTTGCGAAATGAGTTTGACCCGGTCCCGCCCGATTGTAGCTGAGATAGGCGCCAGCTCCCCCCGCAACCCCAAAAGGGAATAAGCGGTAGAAAATGGATGGATGGATGGAGTTTGACCCGGCGGAAATTCTAGACATGTGCTAATTATTTTGCGAAACGAGTTTGACCCTGCAGAAATTTTAGACATACGCTAATGAAAATAATATTTTGCGAAACGGGTTTAACCCGGCGTTAATCCTGAGCCGGCGGTAAAGCTAAGCATGCGCTAATTATTTTGCGAAACAAGTTTGACCCGGCAGTAATTCAAGGCAGCCGCATACTATATACCCGGCGGCAATTCAAGGAAATACGGTAATCATGAAGTTAGAATGTAATGGCAGCAACACAAAAAAGGCATTTTTACCAGTGTTTTACATGGCCTTTCCTTTTAACAAGACTCAGTAAAGGTTTGGGAACTGAGGAGACACATTTTTGAAGTGGAATTATTTCCCATTCTTGCTTGATGTACAGCTTAAGTTGTTCAGCACTTTTCCACTTAGCATCAGTCCATCTTAGACGAGCTCGGGCCCGGCAAAGCGTTTCTGGGTGTTGTTGATAAATGGCTTTGGCTTTGCACAGTAGAGTTTCAACTTGCACTTACAGATGTAGCGACCGACTGTAGTTACTGACAGTGGTTTTCTGAAGTGTCCCTGAGCCCATGTGGTGATATCCTTTACAAGCTGATGTGGCTTTTTGATGCAGTAGCGCCCGAGGGATGGAAGGTGCGTTATATCATGGCTTACGTGCAGTGATTTCTCCAGATTTTCTGAACTTTTTGATGACATTACGGAGCGTAGATGGTGAAATCCCTAAATTCCTTGCAAAAGTTGCTTGAGAAATGTTGTTCTTAAACAATTTGCTCAGGCATTTGTTGACAAAGTGGTGACCCTCACCCCGTCCTTGTTTGTGAATGAGTGAGCATTTCATGAAAGCTGCTTTTATAGCCAATCATGGCACCCACCTGTTCCCAATTAGTCTGTTCACCTGTGGGATGTTCCAAATAAGTCTTTGATGAGCATTCCTCAACCTTATCAGTCTTTTTTGCCACTTGTGCCAGCTTTTTTGAAACATGCTGCAGGCATCAAATTCCAAATGAGCGAATATTTGCGAAAAATAACAAATATTTCCAGTGTGAACGTTTAATATCTTGCCTAAACACACAGAGGAAAAACTAAAACACAAACAAACTGTCAGTCGCAAGCCTGACAATTTGGAACATCCCACAGGTGAACGGGCTAATTGGGAACAGGTGGGTGCCATGATTGGCTATAAAAACAGCTTCCATGAAATGCTCAGTCATTCACAAACAAGGACGGGGCGAGGGTCACCACTTTGTCAACAAATGCCTGAGCAAATTGTTTGAGAACAACATCTCTCAAGCAGCAATTGCAAGGAATTTAGGGATTTCACCATCTATGCTTCGTAATATCATCAAAAGGTTTAGAGAATCTGGAGAAATCACTGCATGTAAGCGACAAGGCCGAAAAACAACATTGGAGGCATAAAAAAGCGACATCAATGTGTAAAGGATATCACCACATGTGCTCAGGAACAATTCAGAAAACCACTGTCAGTAACTACAGTTGGTCGCTACATCTGTAAGTGCAAGTTAAAACTCTGCTATGCAAAGTCACAGCCATTTATCAACAACACCCAGAAACGCTTCGCTGGGCCCGAGCTCATCTAAGATGGACAAAGTTCAAAAGTGTTCTGTGGTCTGACGAGTCCACATTTCAAAGTTTCTCAGTGTGAAGATGAAATATCTTGTCTTTGCAGTCTATTCAATTGAATATAAGTTGAAAAGGATTGGTTGTATTCTCTTTTTATTTAGCATTTACACAAGGTGACAACTTGCCTGCTTTTGGGGTTTTTACTTTATTTTTCGTACATTGAAGTAAAAGTCCGCAAGTGACATTTATTTGTATTATTAGAATTAAATATGTATTTTATATTTTTCCATTGTCTTTACTAATATTGGTATTGTCGTCGTCATTAATTGGTATTTTTTTGTAATATTAACGTATTTCCTTGAATTGTCGCCGGGTATATAGTATGCGCCTGCCTAGAATTACTGCCTGGTCAAACTCGTTTCGCAAAATATTATTTTTATTAGCGCATGTCTAGAATTTCCCCCGGGTCAAACTCGTCACGTCACGAGTGACACTTCACCTGTCATCATTTTCAAAATGGAGGAGGCTGATTTCAATCATTTGAAATGGCATAAAGGGAAGAAGATTACGAGCTATTCAGTAGGATTTAAGGTCCAAGCTATTGAATATGCTAGAAAGAACAGTAAGCAGCTATGTTTTATTAATATACCGTAGCTGCGTGTGTCAAATATGAGTCATTAAATCAATCCCGCCTCCTGGTGGTAGAGGGCGCTAGTGATCCTTCTTGCGACTACTCGGCTGCAGAAGAAGTGACGACAAGCAACAAGAGGTTTTTTTTCCTTTCGCTTGCACTTTTAACATGGGGGATTACATATCTAACATAAAACCGCTTTCTAAACTGGACTTTCAATCAAAGCAGGAGGTAATAAAGGAAGATCTCCATCGGGACAGAGAGACTTTTAAAACTGAAGAAAGATAAGGAAGACTTCTATAAACAAGTTATTGATGCTTTTGATCAGAAGGAGCTGCGCATGGACTTCATTTATAAGTAAAGGTAAGACCATAGTAACGTTTTTTTTATTAAATGTGCTTTTCATGATGGTATCCTTACATCACACTCAAATTTTGAAACGCAGGCCTAAATTTACCGCATGCCTTTGGTAAGCGCCGGAGTGAGAAGAGGTTTTAAATTAATTAGCGCCCCGGCGGCAATTCAAGGAAATACGGTACTCAAAATAAGACTAGATAAATGAACATAACTCATGATAAAATGAGTCCATCATTTGAATAAACGAATTTTTCTATTTTAAAAGTCAGTCGATTCAATTCATTGACACCATTTTTTTTTTCTCGTTGACTGCCAGTAGAAATAAGAAGACCGAATGCGTTCTATAAATAAAAGCCCGTCTTCGCTTTGGTAAAAGTCCTCCAAAGTTCACGCATGAAAGTCTGCCAGCGGATAAAAGGAAGCCAAATATAATATTATTTGTATTTACTCCGAAGTTCTCTCGCTCCTCCACTTTGATTCCTCTCACAAAAGATGAATAGATAAGAAGCGATGTCGTTAGCGGAGAGCGACATCATTAGCTACCTGCGTTACCATGACGACCGCACCCTTGCCCCCCTCCCCCTCGCAGGCCCCGAAGGCGCCAACCTGTTCATCTACCACCTGCCCCAGGAGTTTGGCGACCAGGACATCCTGCAGATGTTCATGCCTTTCGGGAACGTGGTGTCCGCCAAAGTCTTCATCGACAAACAGACCAACCTCAGCAAGTGCTTCGGTAAGCGCCGACCGCGCCGTCCGCCGCACCCCCTCGCTGGCGTGGGACATGTCTGGAATGTGTGCGCCGCCCCCCCCTACAGGCTTCGTGAGCTACGACAATCCGGTGTCGGCGCAGGCGGCCATCCAGGCCATGAACGGCTTCCAGATCGGCATGAAGCGGCTGAAGGTGCAACTGAAGCGCTCCAAGAACGACAGCAAGCCGTACTGATGCTGAGACGCACCACCTGAGCCCTGCTGGGGTGAGTTGCACACCCCCACTGGGGACCCAATGGCCCTTTGGGACAGAGGACACTAGTGTATTTATAAGGTTTTATTATTATTATTATTATTATTATTATTAGGGACCGAATGTACCTTTGGGGCAGAGGACGCTAGTGTATTTATAAGGTTTTATTATTATTATTATTATTATTATTATTATTATTAGGGACCGAATGTACCTTTGGGGCAGAGGACACTAGTGTATTTATAAGGTTTTATTATTATTATTATTATTATTATTAGGGACCCAATGGCCCTTTGGGACAGAGGACACTAGTGTATTTATAAGGTTTTATTATTATTATTATTATTATTATTATTATTATTATTAGGGACCGAATGTACCTTTGGGGCAGAGGACACTAGTGTATTTATAAGGTTTTATTATTATTATTATTATTAGGGACCGAATGTACCTTTGGGACAGAGGACCCTATTGTATTTCTAAGGTTTTATTATTATTATTATTATTATTAGAGACCGAATGTACCTTTGGGACAGAGGACACTAGTGTATTTATAAGGTTTTATTATTATTATTATTAGGGACCGAATGTACCTTTGGGACAGAAGACCCTATTGTATTTCTAAGGTTTTATTATTATTATTATTATTATTATTATTATTATTAGGGACCGAATGTACCTTTGGGACAGAGGACCCTATTGTATTTCTAAGGTTTTATTATTATTATTATTATTATTATTATTATTAGGGACCGAATGTACCTTCGGGACAGAGGACACTAGTGTATTTATAAGGTTTTATTATTATTATTATTAGGGACCGAATGTACCTTTGGGACAGAAGACCCTATTGTATTTCCAAGGTTTTATTATTATTATTATTATTATTAGGGACCGAATGTACCTTTGGGACAGAGGACCCTATTGTATTTCTAAGGTTTTATTATTATTATTATTAAGGACCGAATGAACCTTTGGGACAGAGGACACTAGTGTATTTATAAGGTTTTATTATTATTATTATTATTAGGGGCCGAATGTACCTTTGGGACAGAAGACCCTATTGTATTTCTAAGGTTTTATTATTATTATTATTATTATTAGGGACCGAATGTACCTTTGGGACAGAGGACCCTATTGTATTTCTAAGGTTTTATTATTATTATTATTAGGGACCGAATGTACCTTTGGGACAGAGGACCATATTGTATTTCTAAGGTTTTATTATTATTATTAGGGACCGAATGTACCTTTGGGACAGAGGACACTAGTGTATTTCTAAGGTTTTATTATTATTATTATTATTATTAGGGCCCGAATGTACCTTTGGGACAGAGGACCCTAGTGTATTTCTAAGGTTTTATTATTATTATTAGGGACCGAATGGCCCTTTGGGACAGAGGACACTAGTGTATTTATAAGGTTTTATTATTATTATTATTATTATTGTTATTAGGGACCAAATGTACCTTTGGGACAGAGGACACTAGTGTATTTCTAAGGTTTTATTATTATTATTATTATTATTATTAGGGACCGAATGTACCTTTGGGACAGAGGACCCTATTGTATTTCTAAGGTTTTATTATTATTATTAAGGACCAAATGTACCTTTGGGACAGAGGACACTAGTGTATTTCTAAGGTTTTATTATTATTATTGTTATTATTAGGGACCGAATGGCCCTTTGGGACAGAGGACACTAGTGTATTTCTAAGGTTTTATTATTATTATTATTATTAGGGACCAAATGTACTTTT
Organism: Nerophis ophidion; assembly: GCF_033978795.1. Taxonomy (NCBI): domain Eukaryota; kingdom Metazoa; phylum Chordata; class Actinopteri; order Syngnathiformes; family Syngnathidae; genus Nerophis; species Nerophis ophidion. Next base: position 57,784,490 of record NC_084620.1, read on the forward strand.
GGGACAGAGGACACTAGTGTATTTCTAAGGTTTTATTGTTATTATTAGGGACCGAATGTACCTTTGGGACAGAGGACACTAATATATGTATAAGGTTTTATTATCATTATTATTATTATTATTATATTTATTATTATTATTATTAGGGACCGAATGGCCCTTTGGGACGGAAGACACTAGTGTATTTCTCAGGTTTTATTATTATTATTATTAATAGGGACCGAATGGCCCTTTGGGACAGAGGACCCTATTGTATTTCTAAGGTTTTATTATTATTATTATTATTATTATTATTTCTTATTATTAGGGACCGAATGTACCTTTGGGACAGAGGACCCTAGTGTATTTCTAAGGTTTTATTATTATCACTATTATTATTAGGGACCAAATGTACCTTTGGGACAGAGGACCCTAGTGTATTCCTAAGGTTTTATTATTATTATTATTATTAGGGACCGAATGTACCTTTGGGACAGAGAACCCTATTGTATTTCTAAGGTTTTATTATTATTATTAGGGACCGAATGTACCTTTGGGACAGAGGACCCTATTGTATTTCTAAGGTTTTATTATTATTATTAAGGACCAAATGTACCTTTGGGACAGAGGACACTAGTGTATTTCTAAGGTTTTATTATTATTATTGTTATTATTAGGGACCGAATGGCCCTTTGGGACAGAGGACACTAGTGTATTTCTAAGGTTTTATTATTATTATTATTATTAGGGACCAAATGTACTTTTGGGACAGAGGACAGAGGTGCACATTACCTGGATGGCGAGCTAGCGGTGGAGGGTGTGTCAGTCCATAAAAAAAAAAAAAAATAGAGCTAAAAATGAGCAATCATCCATCTTCACCAAAATGTCACTTTAGTCATTTGATTGACAATCATTTTGTGAGACGATGCTGCCAGGTCATTATTAAGAAAAAACGACCGACAGGAAGGCCAGAAACACTTTTGATGTCAACTCCCGTGCCAAACCTGCCGTCAAAACTCTAACGACAGCCCGCACAGTTCCATGTTTTCACACTTCCTGCTTCATCCTGCCTGAGCTAACAAAATAAGAGTCTCAGAAAGCTAGCGCGCGCAAGCTAGCAAGCTACGGAGTTTTCCGCTGTCACGCCAAATTTCTTCTCCCTCTCCCATTTACTTCCGGAGTCATGATTAATACAGACGTTTTGTTAACGCTATATTATAAAAATACAGATGTTTCGTTCACGCTATATTATAAAGTAATTTAAAAAACACAAGCTATGGGATGACATAAGAGGAAACGTGACCCCGGAAGTAAATGCGTCATCCCATAGCTTGTGTTTGTAAATTATTTCTTAATTTTTTTATAATATAGCGTTAACAAAACGTCTGTATTTTTATAATATATCATTATATTTTTATAATATAGCGTAATATTTTTATAATATAGCGTTAACAAAACGTCTGTATTTTTATAATATAGCGTTATATTTTTATAATATAGCGTAATATTTTTATAATATAGCGTAATATTTTTATAATATAGCGTTAACAAAATGTTTGTATTTTTATAATATAGCGTAATATTTTTATAATATAGCGTTAACAAAACGTTTGTATTAATCATGACCCCGGAAGTAAATGGGGGAAGAAATTTGGCGTGACACCGCCAATGTATTTCTTGTAAAGTTTACAAAAAGGAGTATGGAAGCTGGACAAATAAAATTGCAAAAACCGGAAGATGAAAGCATGTGTAAAGCAGTTGTGAAAAAACACCAACACAACAGGAAGCGGTGCCAAAATAAGAGCGCAGGACAGGAACACACATGCACTAAACGCAGAAGAACAATAAAAACATGTGAGGGGGGGAAAGTGTGAAGGCATGTGTAAAGCAGTTTTAAAAAAACACCAACACAACAGGAAGTGCCCCCAAAATAAGAGCGCAGGACAGGAACACACATGCAGTAAACGCAGAACAATAAAAAACAGGTGGGGGGAAAGTGCTTGAAGGCATGTGTAAAGCAGTTTTAAAAAAACACCAACACAACAGGAAGTGCCGCCAAAATAAGAGCGCAGGGCAGGAACACACATGCACTAAACGCAGAAGAACAATAAAAAACAGGTGAGGGGGGGCAAGTGCTTGAAGGCATGTGTAAAGTAGTTGTGGAAAAAAACACCCAACACAACAGGAAGTGGCGCCAAAATAAGAGCGCAGGACAGGAACACACATGCACTAAACGCAGAAGAACAATAAAAAACAGGTGAGGGGGAGTGCTTGAAGGCATGTGTAAAGCAGTTTTAAAAAAAGACCAACACAACAGGAAGTGGTGCCAAAATAAGAGCGCGGGACAGGAACACACATGCACTAAACACAGAATAACAATAAAAACAGGTGAGGGGGGGAAAGTGTTTGAAGACATGTGTAAAGAAGCAGTTGTGAAAAAAAGACCCAACACAACAGGAAGTGGCACCAAAATAAGAGCGCAGGACAGGAACACGCACTAAACGCAGAAGAACAGCAACAAAAGCCAACATGAAGGCAATATTGTTACTTTTGAATGATTATGGGATGGACACACCCCTAAAATAAGTCCGTTTAAGTTATTTGTGGTCCGCTAAAAAGCAATTGTGTGACTTTAATTCGTATTGAAATTCAACTTGTGTGCTTTCTTGAGAAGGGGTGAGAATAACTCTTTTCTTCCTCTTTGTGTTTCTCTTCCTCTTTTAGAACCAACCATCTTCACGCCTGCTAGCGCGTCCTTAGCATGTCTCGCTGGCCCCCCCACCCAAAAAAGTACAACCCCACCCCAGCCCACAAAAAAGAATCTTTAAAAAACTGGTCCTCACACTTCCTTTCCCACCTGCTCCTCCGCCGACTGAACTTTTGGGGGGTGGTTTTCTTTTTTTGGTTCTTTTTGTGCATTTCAATGTTTCTTTTTTTTTTGTTTGTTTTTGTGCATGTGACCTCATGTTCGGGTGGGGGAGGGGCACTGAAGGTAAGACGAAAAAAAAAAGCATCAATGTGGGAAAAAAAAGCTGCATTCATTCTTTAATTTCCTGGATCTTTTCCTTTCCCTCCGCCCGTGTCACGGCGTCGCGTTTTTTTTTCCTCTTCTTCTTGCCGTCACTTTTATTCAAAGTAAACTTGAACGTCGGCGGCGGGAACGGGCGCCCCCCCCCTTGCCCAACCCCCCGGCGAGAGAATAAGACTACTTCCGCACAGTTTGGACTGCTCGCGCTCGACGATGCTTTTTACACTTTTCAGGCCGTGTAAAGTTTTTTGATAAGGCCATTTGAAGTGGCCCACTTTCTCATTCAAAGTCTATATATGGAACCACTTTTTTTTCTAGAGTCGTTTCCAGGGGAACAACTCCGAGAAAAACACACACACGCAACAAAACAAAAAAAAAAGACACTCGCCCCGTTTGGGGGGAGAAATGCTACCTATTTGTCACCTTTTGCTGAGCTGACTGACAGACAGACAATCCGTGGTTGAAATGCACATGAGATGACAAACTATATTTTCTACTCTTTAAATGTATAGCGGTACGAAAAGACAAAAAAAAAAACCTGCGTTAGCGTCGGTGCTTCTGGTGAGTTTAGTTCACACGTCCGAAAACGGTCTTTAAATGTCTCATCTTTTTTGTTTTCCCAAGAGGAAACCACAACAACGGAGAGAAAAAAAAAAACGAGTTTACTTGAATAGACAAAGCCTTTCGTAGAAAAAATGTTTGTTTTGGTTTGCTTTTATTTTTAAAGAGTCTTTGTGGAGACGGCGGGGCAAGGCGAGGCGGGACACGCTGTAGCCCGGCCCAAGATGGCGGCAAGGAGGCGGAGGACGCGGCAGAGCGGAGAGGCCGCCACAATCTAAATCAGGTGCGTGGCACACAATTCATTCATGTCCTCCTGTTGTATGAAAGGGGAGAAGGAGGAGAGATGGCGGAAGGAGTTGGAGGATCAGACGAAGAGCGATCAAAGAGCGGACCGTGAGCTTTAGTGTAGGTCGGATCGCTTTGCAGCTGCTCCTTTCCACTGATCGCTCACGGTCCTCTCTTTCAGTCGTCGTCGTCCTCTCTGGCTCGCTCTTTGATCATCTGCTCCTTCCGCCATCTCTCCTCCTTCTCCCCTTTCATACAGCAGGAGGACATGAATAAATTGTGTTGCCGTGTGTGTGCCACGCACCTGATTTAGATTGTGGCGGCGTCGCTCCCAGCAAGCACCGCCTCTCCGCTCCGCCGCCTCCTTGCCACCATCTTGGGCAGGGCTACAGGGTGTCCCGCACCGTTATCAGCCCGTTGGCTCCGCCTCTCAACAGTCTTTCTTTCTTGTCGTTGGATTAGCTATATCAAATATATATATAAATACAAATACAAATATATCTATATATATATATCTATAATGTCAGCTTGTGAAGCATCAATGTCTTTCTTTTCCAAACGATACTTAGATGTGTTTTGTCTTTATAAAGGAGAAAAAAGAAAAAAAAGAAAAGTGGAGTTTAGTGCCAAATATGGAAGGTACTTCCTGCCTAGCGCGTCCGTGTTCTTCTTGGTGTGACATGATTTCGACGACACGGCTATTTTACGATCAGTGTTTTCTATCATTCCTTCATATTTAAAAAGTTCTAGATTTCGAGAAAGGAGGAAAAAAAAAAGAAAAAAAAAAAAAGAGTTTGTTAACTTGCTGTGGTCTTGTTGCCTGAAATGTGTCATGTTTGCTTTTTCTTTGGATTTTTTCCCTTTGTAAAAATGTACAAAAAAAAAAAAGAAGTGCCCATGTGTCATATATGAATATATATATATACATATATACATATATCTATACACACACGTGCACACATTCTTGTGCAAGACCTCACCTTGTTGTTGTTGTTGTTGTTATTGTCGTTGTTTTTGTGCATGAGAGCCCCCGAGTGTGAACGCCCCCCCGCCATGGACCACACACACACACACACACACACACACACACACACACACACACATTCATGTATTTCTGACCTTCTTGAGACCTGAGAAAAATGCCTCCCTCTTTAAGACCAGCCTTTCTAAATATATAAAGAAGTGTATTTACAACATTAATAATATATACAAACTATGCAAATATAAAACAGGTAAGTTTTTTTACTTTTCATTATTTACTTCAAGTTATTACAGTATGTCTTTATAGACATGTTTATTTTATTTGTTTGAATTAGTTTTGGCTCAAGGGTGTGCATTTCAATTTCTTACACACACTTGTTATTTCATATGTTGACCAGAGGGGGGAGCACTTTTAATAGCGACACACAGTCAGTTTGAAAAATCCCTCCTTTTTGGGACCACCCTCATTTTGGTAGATTTTCCGTGTTGGGACCATGATTGATTGTCCTAACTTGTTCACACCTCCTCATATGGAAGGTACTTTTCCTTGCTGGTGTCTCGATGAGTGTAGGAATATAAGAACACACACATTTTTGTATTTATTCCCTTCTTGAGACCTGAGAAAAATGCCTACATCTTTAGGACCACCCTTTCTAGGAATATTAAAAAAATATTTGTATGTACAAAATCAATAATATAAACATATTTTGCATGTATAAAAAAGGAAAACTTTTAATAACATTTTTTAAACTTTTTTTTGTAATTGGCTTTTAATCTTTATTATTTACTTCTCATTTTACAGTATGTCTCGATATATATATCTATATATATATATATATATATATATATATATATATATATATATATATATATATATATATATAAAACATTTTATTATTATTATTTGTGTTGTATTTATTTTTTATTTGTTCATTAATGTTGGCCAAAAAGGGGCGTATTTACATTTTTTGCACACACTTGTTATTTCGCATGTCGACCAGAGGGGGCACACTTAAAATGTTTACACACACTTGTTATTTCATATATTGACCAGAGGGGGAGCACTTTTAAAAGTGTGAAAAATGCCTCCCTCTTTAGGACCACCTTTTCTAGGAATATTAAAAAAATATTTGTATGTACAAAATCAATAATATAAACATACTTTGCATGTATAAAAAAGGAAAACTTTTAGTAAGATTTTAAAAACTTTTTTAAGTAGTTAGCTTTTAATCTTTATTATTCTCATTTTACAGTATGTCTCCATATATATATATATATATATATATATAATTTTATTATTATTATTATTGTATTTCTTTTTTATTTGTTAATTAATGTTGGCCAAAAAGCGGCGTATTTACATTTTTTGCACACACTTGTTATTTCATATGTTGACCAGAGGGGGCACACTTAAAATGTTTACACACACTTGTTATTTCATATATTGACCAGAGGGGGAGCACTTTTAAAAGTGTGAAAAATGCCTCCCTTTTTAGGACCACCCTTTCTAGGAATATTAAAAAAATATTTGTATGTACAAAATCAATAATATAAACATACTTTGCATGTATAAAAAAGGAAAACTTTTAGTAATATTTTTTAAACTTTTTTTTGTAATTGGCTTTTAATCTTTATTATTTACTTCTCATTTTACAGTATGTCTCGATATATATATCTATATATATAGATATATATATAAAACATTTTATTATCATTATTAGTTTTGTATTTATTTTTTATTTGTTCATTAATGTTGGCCAAAAAGGGGCGTATTTACATTTTTTGCACACACTTGTTATTTCATATGTTGACCAGAGGAGACATACTTAAAATTTTTACACACACTTGTTATTTCATATATTGACCAGAGGGGGAGCACTTTTAAAAGTGTGAAAAATGCCTCCCTCGTTAGGACCAGCCTTTCTAGATATATAAAGATGTGTATTTACAACATTAATAAAATATACATACTATGCACACATAAAAAAGCTTGTTGTGAAAAATGAGTTGGAATATCACACAAATAAAAACTTAGAATTGTGTCAGTATTATAATAAAAGTTGTAATTATACACAAGTCAACATTTTACAAGAAAAACTGAACATGTGTGCAATATTATGACAAAAGTTGGAATATTACTCAATAACAGTCACAATTTTACAATAAAAGCTTAACATTTTGGCAATTTTATGAAAAGAGTCGTATGAAAAGACACAATTTTATAAGAAAACCTGCAAAAAAATTTGAATTTTTTTCTTAGCAAAATTATGACATTAGTCAGAATTTTACTCAAAAGAAGAAGAACAACAAAATTATTAATGTTGTGATAAATGTCAGAATTGTATATGACAAATGCCACCATTATTGCATTAAAAAGTAATAATTTTACAAGAACAGTCACAATTTTACAAGAAAAGCTTCGCATTTTGGCGAAACGTTGTAATTTTAGTCAACAAAAGACACAATTTTATAAGGAAACTTGAAAAATGTTGCCAATATTTTAATATAAATGGGAATTTTTACTTGGCAAAATGATGACAAAAGTCTGAATTTCACTCAAAACAAGAACAACAACAAAATTGTTAATGTGATAAAAGTCAGAATTTAACATGAAAAATGTCCCCATTTTTGCATTAAAAAGTAATAATTTTACGAGAAGATAATGCAGTGTTGCAAAAAGAATATGAGAAATTGTTCCCAATTTTATAAGGAAGAAGTCGACTCATTGTGAGAAAAAGACTGCTTTTAGTTACTTTTTGTTTGTAATTGTTTTTTAATCATCATCATTTACTTTTTATTACACTATGTCTCTATGTACTTTTTTTTTTTTAATTAATTTTGGCCAAAGGGTGTGCATTTCAATTTCTTACACCCACTTGTTATTTCATATGTTGACCAGAGGGAGAGCACTTCAAATGTTTACACCCACTTGTTATTTCATATATTGACCAGAGCGGGAGCACTTTTAAAAGTGTGAAAAATGCCTCCCTCGTTAGGACCAGCCTTTCTAGATATATAAAGATGTGTATTTACAACATTAATAAAATATAAATACTATGCACACATAAAAAAAGCTTGTTGTGAAAAATGAGTTGGAATATCACACAAAAAAAACTTAGAATTTTGTCAGTATTATAATAAAAGTTGTAATTATACACAAGTCAACATTTTACAAGAAAAACTGAACATGTGTGCAATATTATGATAAAAGTTGGAATATTACTCAAAAACAGTCACAATTTTACAATAAAAGCTTAACATTTTGGCAATTTTATGAAAAGAGTCGTAATTTTAGTCAACAAAAGACACAATTTTATAAGAAAACCTGAAAAAAATGTGCATTTTTCTCAGCAAAATTATGACATTAGTCAGAATTTTACTCAAAAGAAGAACAACAACAAAATTGTTAATGTGATAAAAGTCAGAATTTTACACGAAAAATGTCACCATTTTTGCATTAAAAAGTAATAATTTTACGAGAAGATAATGCAGTGTTGCAAAAAGAATATGAGAATTTTTTCCCGATTTTATAAGGAAGAAGTCGACTCATTGTGAGAAAAAGACTGCTTTTAGTTATTTTTTGGTTAGTAATTGTTTTTTAATCATCATTGTTTACTTTTTTTTACTTTTTTTTAATTAATTTTGGCCAAGGGTGTGCATTTCAATTTCTTACGCCCACTTGTTATTTCATATGTTGACCAGAGGGAGAGCACTTCAAATGTTTACACCCACTTGTTATTTCATATATTGACCAGAGGGGGAGCACTTTTAAAAGTGTGAAAAATGCCTCCCTCGTTAGGACCAGCCTTTCTAGATATATAAAGATGTGTATTTACAACATTAATAATATATAAATACTATGCACACATAAAAAAAGCTTCTTGTTAAAAATGAGTTGGAATATCACACAATAAAAACTTAGAATTTTGTCAGTATTATAATAAAAGTTGTAATTATACACAAGTCAACATTTTACAAGAAAAACTGAACATGAGTGCAATATTATGATAAAAGTTGGAATATTACTCAATAACAGTCACAATTTTACAATAAAAGCTTAACATTTTGGCAATTTTATGAAAAGAGTCGTATGAAAAGACACAATTTTATAAGAAAACCTGAAAAAAATTTGAATTTTTTCTTAGCAAAATTATGACATTAGTCAGAATTTTACTCAAAAGAAGAACAACAACAAAATTATTAATGTTGTGATAAATGTCAGAATTGTATATGACAAATGTCACTATTATTGCATTAAAAAGTAATAATTTTACGAGAACCGTCACAATTTTACCAGAAAAGCTTCGCATTTTGGCAATTTTATGAGAAACTTTGTAATTTTAGTCAACAAAAGACACAATTTCATAAGGAAACTTGAAAAATGTTGCCAATATTTTAATATAAATAGGAATTTTTACTTGGCAAAATGATGACAAAAGTCTGAATTTTACTCAAAACAAGAACAACAACAAAATTGTTAATGTGATAAAAGTCTGAATTTTACACGAAAAATGTCACCATTTTTGCATTAAAAAGTAATAATTTTACGAGAAGATAATGCAGTGTTGCAAAAAGAATATGAAAAATTGTTCCCAATTTTATAAGGAAGAAGTCGACTCATTGTGAGAAAAAGACTGCTTTTAGTTATTTTTTGTTTGTAATTGTTTTTTAATCATTTACTTTTTATTACACTATGTCTCTATGTACTATTTTTTTTTTAAATTAATTTTGGCCAAAGGGTGTGCATTTCAATTTCTTACACCCACTTGTTATTTCATATGTTGACCAGAGGGAGAGCACTTCAAATGTTTACACCCACTTGTTATTTCATATATTGACCAGAGGGAGAACACTTCAAATGTTTACACCCACTTGTTATTTCATATGTTGACACAGTCTCTTTGTTAAAATCCTCCTTTTTGGGACCAGCAGGGGTGCAAATGAGACATTGTCTATTAGATGCAATGTTATTGGGACCAGGATTTATGTCATCACCTCCTCATATGGAAGATACTTTTCCTTCTTCATGTCTCAAGAAGGCTAAAGATACAAGAACACACACACACACACACACACACGTCGTTAGTTTGGGGAAAAGTCCTTCTGTCGTTCATGTGCACACGGGCGCATTTCTTTTGATGAAAAGCACAGCAGAGGCGGGTGGGTGCCCAGATGCCAACATGGCACACGTTTACATGGCACAGTGTTGCTACACCACTGCCCCCCCCCCTACACCCCACCCCTCAACGCCTACTTTGGGGGTCTGCAAAAAGTTAGGAAGACGAGGGAGAGAAAAAAAAAAAAAAGAGGCAGCATTCTTTTCTACACAAGCTCACCACTCGCCTTAAAAAAAAAACAGGGACGGTCACTTTTCTCGGAGTCGTACAAGGTGTTGTCTGTCGCCGGCCGCCCGCGGCAGTCGTTGATGTTTACATTCATACGGACGCTGCAAGGGGGGCGGAGCTAGCCAGTGCTTCCAGCGGGGAAGAGGTTTATGTTACCTGCGGTAACGAGGGGGTGGGAGGGGGAGAAAGAGGACTCAGGATTGACGCTTCCGGAGCGTTTGGTGGAGGCGTCCGATTGGCTCGCGGGCATACTTGCCAACCTTGACACCTACAATTTCAGGAGGTGGGGGTCGGCGGGGGGTGGAGTGAAGAGGGGAGGAGTATATTTACAGCTACAATTCCCCAAGTCAAGTATTTCATATATATATATATATATATAATAAAATAAATACTTGAATTTTGGTGTTCATTTATCTACACATAACACTCATCTACTCATTGTTGAGTTAAGGGTTGACTTGTCCATCCTTGTTCTATTCTCTGTCACTATTTTTCTGCCCATATGCGTGTACAGTAGATGGCAGTATTGTCCCGTTTTAAGAGTGTCACGACATTGCTGTTAACGGCAGACAAACTGCTTTCCGGTAGATGACAACGTGACTGCTGTTGTTGTGTGTTGTTTTACCGCGCTGGGAGGACTTTAATGAAACTGCCTAACAATAAACCCACGTAAGAAACCAAGAACTCGCCCTCGATCATTCTAGAGTTCTAACGTCATTGGGAAGATGCGCTGTTTAAATTGCGGGAAAGTGGACCTGAAAAAAGGCTGTCCTCCCTCAGGTCCGCACGGAGCTGGAGGGGGGTTGGGGTCAAGAGGGGAGGAGTATATTTACAGCTACAATTCCCCAAGTCAAGTATTTCATATAAATATATATATATATATATAATAAAAGAAATACTTGAATTTCAGTGTTCATTTATCTACACATATACGCACACATAACACTCATCTACTCATTGTTGAGTTAAGGGTTGAATTGTCCATCCTTGTTCTATTCTCTGTCACTATTTTTCTGACCATATGCGTGTACAGTAGATGGCTGTATTGTCCTGTTTTAAGAGTGTCACGACATTGCTGTTTACGGCAGACGAACTGCTTTACGGTAGATGAAAACGTGACTGCTGTTGTTGTGTGTTGTTTTACCGCGCTGGGAGGACGTTAATGAAACTGCCTAACAATAAACCCACGTAAGAAACCAAGAACTTGCCCTCGATCATTCTAGAGTTCTAACGTCACTGGGAAGACGCGCTGTTTAAATTGCGGGAAAGCGGACCTGAAAACAGGCTGTCCTCACTCAGGTCCGCACGGACCTGGAGGGGGCGTGGCCTCCAGCTCCGCCTGAAGTTCTTGAGAAAATTTGAGCCAGGTGGTTTTCGGGAGGGTTGGCAAGTATGCTCGCGGGGCAGGAAGTCAAAAGCGCTTCCTGCCCCGCTCAAATCTCATTGGTCCACGTGCAAGCACAAGGTGGGCGGGGCATGTGACTCGGGGGCTGTCCTGCTGCTCGTGACCTTGATCTGTCCTCCATCTGGGAAAAGAACACAAAGGATGTTTTTGTCTTCGCTCGCTCTCTCTCTCTCTCTCGGAGAATATTACACACAAAAAAAAAAGGTGTCGTCGTGTTTTCTCTTCTTTGTGCAGATGAAGCTTTTGTCGCGTGTACTTCCTTTCGGCGTGGCGGTCGGTTCTAGCGAGAAGCCAAAGTAAGCGTGCTGCGTGTTCTGTTTGACAAGGCGATGGGATGGCGGGCCAACGACCACATGCGGGCTTTCTATTTCTACGACTGATTGTACTTATGCATCATTTTGTACCAGTGCTACTTTTTATACTGGAGATTAAAAAGCATACACGGGGGGGAAAAAAAATCGAGAAAAAACACACACAAAAAAAACCACGCCCCGCCCCCTGGCCCCTCCCATCAGGTTTTCACGTTTCTTTCACTTCCTGGCTCGCTTTCCACTTTTTTTCTCTTTTCCGGTGTCCTGAAGAAAGAAAAAGAAAATCATTGTTTTTTTGGAGCGATGCAAACTTTTATTTTGACGTCTGTAACGTGTCGACAAAAGTATTTGAGTGGCCTGGAGTGGGTTCATGCATTCGCTTCACGATTCCAGCTGTTTGCTTTTAGCGCTTTCTCTGTCCTTTCTGTGAACTTCAGTGTGTAGCTCCAGCGGTCACCATTCTTTTTGTAAACGTTTGTTCTTGTGTGATGACGTTTTTTGCTTGTCTCCTATATTAAAACATTTTTTCCTAACACTCGCCTCTCTCCTGCTTTTCCTTCCTCTTCCTCACCTTACCAACTTAAACCTGGAAGCCTGAACAAAACTTTGTGGAAATGCGAAATAAAAAGGGAATACAATGATTTGTAGAACCTTTTCAACTTATATTCAATTGAATAGACTGCAAAGACAAGATATTTAACATTCAAATTGGTAAACGTTGTTATTTTTTGCAAATATCAGCTCATTTGGAATTCGATGCCTGCAACATGTTTCAAAAAAGCTGGCACAAGTGGCAAAATATACATATATATATATACATATATATATATTAGGGCTGGGCAACAATTAAACATTTTAATCGAAGTTAATCGCCGATTAATCGCGATTAACTGCATTGTATACGCAAAGCCCAATAATGAATTCAAAAGTAGTGTGTAGTGCACCTTTATTGGAATATTCTCCCACATGAACAAAAGCGCCAAAACATTTGTTGTGCAAACACAATTTAAATCAGTCCTTGTTAAACAGTAGCAGATAAATGGCGTATTTTATGAAAATCAACTCAAAAAATGTAAATACAAACATTTAAGCTTATTGCCACTGCCAGGGTATTTAAGTTATCCTGTTTGTTATGGAAAATAAATATAATCTACATACAAATCTCTGAGCCACAATCATAACATCTGAACAGGCAATTTCTGAGGTAACAGCAGAAACATTTTTTTTATCAGGGATCTTATGTTTAAAAAACCTATATTATAGGTAGTGGGCTGTTTTAGGGAATTTTTGATCAAATTATCCGTAGTAGCAATATTAATAATGTTGTGTTTATTCTGCGTAGTGCACTTAAAATAATTATGACCATATCTAGGAATTGATATGATGGGAATTTTCCGATTGTTTGCTTGGTGCTTTGATAAACTGAACGCATATACATGGCACTATATTGTGATGTTATGAGCCAGGGAATAAAAGAACTACCCTACCCAGCATGCAACAGGAGTGACGAGCATGCGCGGTAGCCCGGTATAGGTTGTGTCGCCATGACGGCATCTTGTATGTTGTGATATGCACGCTCCGAAAGCAAACATTAAGAACTCAGCCAACACTCCTGGTCTGCATTATTCATAAATAGACAGACAACACATATACTCCGCTGCTTCACAGGCCGCTGGATGTAGCCGGCAAAGTATTCCCATGCTAGCTAGCCGGTCTAGCAAGCACGCGTCATTCAGTCCAAAACGGCCCGATCTATCCACATTCAGAATTGTCTGGCGGTCGTAAGTGATCCCGGAGTGACCACGCTGTAAGCCAGCCATGAAATTTGCAGAATTGTCCGGTATTTTTGCCAAATGTTCCATCTTTAGCAAGAGCCCTTCGACGCCGGGTGACGCCATCTTGTTAAGAAAAGGCGTTAACAAAATAAAAGCATGTAAACAACATACGCAAATGTGCGATAAAATAATTGTCGGCGTTAATAGATTGATGAGTTAACTCATAATTAACGCACTAATTTGCCCACCCCTAATTTATATATATATATATATGTGTGTGTATTCCCAGAAAGGGCATGTAATGGTAATGTATGGCAACGGAGGAGACAATAACGAGGTAAGTCTGAAGACAATTTGTGATGGCAAGTTGTAGCCTGTTGTTTACTATTAGAGATAAACATGCTAGGTATAATGTCATATTCTAGCATGATGTATTTTTCAATAGTAAAAATATAGGGGTGTAACGGTACACAAAAAAATTTGGTTCGGTACGTACCTCGGTTTAGAGCAGGGGTGTCAAACTCAAATACAGAGTGGGCCAAAATTTCAAACTGAACAAATGAGTTTTAAGGTGAGACTTAAATGCTTCTAATGATGTGTTGTTGTTGAGTGTCGGTACTTGTTTGGACACACACGCCTGGTGTGATAGTCAAGTCATTTACAAAAGGTAACTCCGGGCGAGCAGCTACACAACAGCTCAGCACACCGTAGCACTCAAGCTAGACATGGTAAGTGTGCTTATTTAAACAAAAGAACAGTCTAAAACTTCACATTTGTCAATATAAACAAGTATCAAATCATTATAGTGTCCAGTAACAAACGTGTCCGCATCATTAGCTTACTGAATTATAGGGACCAGTAGGTACCACCAAAACAATCAATTGCCACTCCGTTTCAGCTGGCGGATAACGTCCATCCGCAGTCGGCGGTGTTTTAGCTACTTCTAAATCACTAATCCCTGGCCTCCCTGGCGGCAAATAAAGTCAGTTTCTTAAAAGTAGCATTATCACTGGAGGACGAGGAACAGCTAAACATGCTTCACTACACACCGTAGCTCACCACCATCACAACGTAAACAAACGCCATGGGTGGATCTGACATCCACTGTAACGATACCAAGTACAGGAGCGTATCTCATCGATACTACTATGATTACATTGGTGTTTTTTAACATCACTGTCAGGTTCAAACACTGATGACATCTATTAAACAAGACAAAAGGCAGAGAATCAAACAGAGACAGAATTAAATTTGGAGTCTGTACAGTCCTTCACCACGCTCTGCCCCCAGATTAGACTCCTCCTTCTTTGTTTGACTTTCTCCACCCTCTTTCCCACAGCTGCTTCCTCAAGGAAGTGGGTCGTAAACAGCGTTGCCTTCGGTTACCAAACAGTTCAAAGAGAGTTTGTCAAATAGTTGAAAAAGAGTCCCATAAAACTGTTCAAAGAGAGTCCAATAAAATAGTTCAAAGAAAGTTCCATAAATAGTTCAAAAAGAGTTCGGAAATTAATTCAAAAATAGTTCCTGTGGAAGTTGGGCAGTTACTGCCATCCGTCCGCTTTGTAGTCCCAGTGGAGTTTTACGAACCTTTCAGCCTTTTGTCTTCTTGTCCGGAACACAATGTAATACAAAGTTTTTTGTGATAATTTAGAAACAATTATTCTAACAATCACAAAATCTTATTTCGTTTTTTTTTTTTAATTCATATTATGTTTATAAAGTCAGGAAATATGTCCCTGCACACGAGGACTTTGAATATGACCAATGTATGATCCTCTAACTACTTGGTATCGAATCGATACCTAAATGTGTGGCATCATCCAAAACTAATGTAAAGTCTCCAAGGCAGAAGCGTCCAAACAAACATCATTAGCTTACTGAAGGATAGGGACCAGAAGGTGCCACCAAAACAATCAATTACCACTCAGTTTCAATTTAAAAGCAGCCGCAGTCCATTCCAAACGGTTAGTGTCCGCCCTGAGATGGGTAGGTGGTGAGTTCAAACCCCGACTAGAAAAATGGGAGCCATGCTTGGCACTCAGCATCAATGGTTGGAATTGGGGATTAAATTCCCAAGAATGATTCCTGGGCGTGGCCACCGCTGCTGCTCACTGCTCCCCTCACCTCTCAGGGGGTGATCAAGGGTGATTGGTCAAATACAGAGGACTACTTTAACTTTCACTTCAATAACAAATAAGTTAGTGTTTTCATTGTTCCCCGTCAAAGCTTCTGTAACATGACAAAAGTGTGTATTATTCTTGCTGGTATCGGATCAATAACGGTATCGGCCAATTGTCAAGGCTGCAATATCGGTACAGGAAGTGGAAAAGTTGCTAAGAAGTTAGCTATTGTAACTGCGGTCACTAACAAGACCCCGCCTACAGACTACACCAGGGGTGCCCACACTTTTTCTGCAGGCGAGCTACTTTTCAATTGACCAACTCGAGGGGATCTACCTCATTTATATATATCATTTATATTTATTTATTTATGAAAGAGACATTTTTGTAAACAAGTTAAATGTGTTTAATGATAATACAAGCATGTGTAACACATATAGATGTCTTTCTTTCACAAAGACAAGAATATAAGTTGGTGTATTACCTGATTCTGATGACTTGCATTGATTGGAATCAGACAGTAATGATGATAACGCCCACATTTTCAAATGGAGGAGAAAAAAAGTTGTCCTTTCTGTACAATACCACATGAAAGTGGTTGCTTTTTGGCATCTAATTCATCCAGCTTCCATACACTTTACAAGAAAAACATTGGCGGCAAATTCCGTAGCTTGCTTGATTGACATTCACGGCACCCGAGGGTCTTGTGAGATGACGCTGGCTGCTGCCAGTTCATTATTATGAAAAAATGACAGAGAGGAAGGCGAGAAACACTTTTTATTTCAACAGACTTTCGCGCCGTCCCTTCCGTCAAAACTCTAAAGGCCGACTGCACATTTCCTATCTTCACAATAAAAGCCCTGCTTCATGCTGCCTGCGCTAACAAAATAAGAGTCTCGGAAAGCTGGCGTGCACAAGTGATGTGCACGCCAGCTTTCTGAGGGATCGCTTGTGCACGCCAATTTTCCGAGACTCTGTATTTAGTTAGCGCAGGTAGCATGAAGCAGGGCTTTTATTGTGAAGATAGGAAATGTGCAGTCGGCCTTTAGAGTTTTGACGGAAGGGACGGCGCGAGAGTCTGTTGAAATAAAAAGTGTTTCTCGCCTTCCTCTCGGTCATATTTTCATAATAATGATCTTGCAGCAGCCAGCGTCATCTCACAAGACCCTCCGGTACCGTGAATGTCATTTAAGTGACGTCTTGGTGAAGATTGATGATTACTAAATTTTAGGTCTATTTTTTTTAAAAGCCTGGCTGGAGATCGACTGACACACCCCCCGCGGTCGACTGGTAGCTCGCGATCGACGTAATGGGCACCCCTGATGTACACTGTACATAGGATTCATGCGCATGGAAACTTGTGGTAGAAATGCCGAGGATTTTGTTCCTGACGCCAATTTTATGTGGTCGAAAAGTCCGAATCTTAAACAGGAACAACAGAGAGTTTATTACAACAGTTTTATTACTCACAGTCAGATAATACAAAGTTGGATTGAATCAATATGTTCACACAGACAATGTCTTTGAAGACGAAAGATGGGGCACCCTCGTGAAGGGATTAAGAAAGAGCGCACACCAGGCTTGGTTTTCCCTTCTTATGTATACGCTACATGATGACCTGATTTGTAACAACTTATGTAACTGTCCAATGTTCAGGGTGACTTGACCTCTCATGTCGTGTCCCTCCCAATGCATTTAGTTTGAAGGTAACCCTAGGACAGAAATGTTCCACTACAAGCTCAAAGAACATTCATCAAGTGTCCAACTCGTCCTTGATGGTTGGCATGTGAGCCAGGTCAAAAAGTCAAAGAGGTCACCTTCCAGTCACATGACATGTTTACCACCAGCAGAGTCGCTAATACATCATCCCCCCCCCCCCCAAAAGAATTGAAGTTGTATTGCTCCAATAAATCAGAGGCGTGTTTCCGTCCCGTCCAATAAGCTTACAGATCAAATATCCACGCAGAGGTGCATTATGGGCTTTCTGGCACATTACGGCGCGGCGGAAGTCGGGCACGTCTCTTATTAAATATTGATTGTGAAGTTGAGGCACAATAATCTGCCCTCGGTCGGTGGATCCTGCTCAATATTACACCTGGGTTATTATCAACGCGTGGCTCCTAATTCAACAAAATGTCTGCGGCTCTGGATTTGATTTCCCTACACGAGTTTTGCTCTTTGGGTGTTATTGCTGCTTATTGACTTCATTCCTAGCGTGCGGCAGGTGAAGGCTGCACAAACACAAACAGGCGCTGCGTTTGCCGCAACACTTGGTGCCGCACTTCATAAAATGATGCAGAAAAGGGCAGGCATGTTTTATCTCTGTAAAAATATAAAAAACATATTTTCCGTTTTTTTCCCGGCCTAAAATATGTGTTAAAACTTGATCCGTCTCTTTGCCATGACTGCCAACAACTACGGTTTTCCCGTAATGAGTACGGTTTTGGGGAGTATGGTTTAAAAATATATATATATACATTTTTTGTTATGGTTGGAGGAGGGAGGTGTGACGACACAGACCCCCAGGGGGCAATATTGCTCTATACATACAATAAAATATGATGAATAATGAACAATATAATAAATAAACTACAGAATGGAGTATGACTAAAGTCAAGAGTGTGTTTGGTGTGAGACTATTTGAAGCAGTTATCTGTTGAGTGTTACCGGGAAGTGTTGTTCCTAACTGGAAGTCCAAGAGGGCAAAGCAAAAAGGATGTCCGTAAGCGGGCGAAAGATCCAGGGGCGAGAGAGAGAGGCGTCAGAGTCCGAGTCAATGCAAGGGCGTCGAGATCCGGGAAGGCAGTCGAGATCTAGGGGGGGAAATCCAAAGGAGCGAGACGCACAGCTCGAAACCACGGCAACGGAAGGAAAACACAAGGGAGAAGACGGGACAAATGAAGCACGGGGAAGAAACACGGAGAGAGCAAAAGAGAGCATAAAGCTTGTGTCGGCCTACGGTAGATCACAGAGAACTAAGTTCCCGCCCGGATCCTTGGGTCCACTGGTCGTTATGCAGCTCGCCCTAACCAGTACCAGGTGTGCAGATTGCCAATTGAGGTGCTGGAAGACCCAGCTGCCGGAGAAAAGCGAGTTTGAGCCCGCGCCGTGACAGTTTTCCCGTAATGAGTACAATTTTTCATCAAAACGACCGTTTTCCGTTAAAAATGTTTCACTTAAAAATAGAAGCTACGTGGCGAAGCAACTCCGCGGGGAAAGATACGGGAAAACCTGGATGATGATTGGTTGGCTAACGTGTAAGAACATCCATGATTGGTTGGTTGTTTACTGTGATGAGTCACCATTGGTTAAGATTAGGGCAAAATATTAGGGACAAGCCAATCATTTTTTTGTCTTGAAAATCAACTTTTACCTTGAAAATAATTTTTTGTCTTGGCAATCAATTTTTTGTCTTGAAAATCAACTTTTACCCTGAAAGTAATTTTTTGTCTTGAAAATCAACTTTTACCTAAAAAATCATGTTTTCTCTTGACAATTAATTGTTTTGTCTTGGAAATCAACTTTTACTTTAAAAACATTTTTTACCTTGAAAATAATTATTGTCTTGGAAATCAATTTTTGTCTTGAAAATCAACTTCCAAAACATTTTTTACCTTGAACATCATTTTTTGTCTTGAAAATCAAATTTTACCTTAAAAAACATTTTTTACCTTGAAAATCATTTTTGTCTTGAAAATCAACTTTTACCTCGAAAGTATTTTTTGTCCTGAAAATCAACTTTTACCTTGAAACTAATTTTTTGTCTTGAAAATCAATTTTTGTCTTGAAAATCAACTTTTACCTTAAAAAATATTTTTTACCTTGAAAATCATTTATTGTCTTGAAAAGCAATTTTTTGTCTGAAATCAACTTTTATCTTCCATCCATCCATTTCCTACCGCTTATTCCCTTTCGGGGTCGCGGGGGGCGCTGGCGCCTATCTCAGCTACAATCGGGCGGAAGGCGGGGTACACCCTGGACAAGTCGCCACCTCATCGCAGGGCCAACACAGATAGACAGACAACATTCACACTCACATTCACACACTAGGGCCAATTTAGTGTTGCCAATCAACCTATCCCCAGGTGCATGTCTTTGGAGGTGGGAGGAAGCCGGAGTACCCGGAGGGAACCCACGCATTCACGGGGAGAACATGCAAACTCCACACAGAAAGATCCCAAGCCTGGATTTGAACCCAGGACTGCAGGACCTCTGTATTGTGAGGCAGACGCACTAACCCCTCTGCCACCGTGAAGCCCAAATCATTTTTGTCTTGAAAATCAACTTTTACCTTGAATTTTTTTTTTTGTTAAAAATCAACTTTTACCTTGAAAATAATTTTTTGTCTTGAAAATCAACTTTTACCCTGAAAGTTATTTTTTGTCTTGAAAATCAACTTTTACCTTAAAAATCATGTTTTCTCTTGACAATTAATTGTTTTGTCTTGGAAATCAACTTTTACTCTAAAAATATTTTTTTTACCTTGAAAATAATTATTGTCTTGGAAATCAATTTTTGTCTTGGGGAATCTGTGGTGGACTCTCCTATTTCTGGGGCTGAGGTCGCTGAGGTAGTTAAAAAGCTCCTCGGTGGCAAGGCCCCGGGGGTGGACGAGACCCGCCCGGAGTTCCTTAAGGCTCTGGATGCTGTGGGGCTGTCTTGGTTGACAAGACTCTGCAGCATCGCGTGGACATCGGGGGCGGTACCTCTGGATTGGCAGACCGGGGTGGTGGTCCCTCTCTCTTTATGAAGGGGGACCGGAGGGTGTGTTCCAACTATCGTGGGATCACACTCCTCAGCCTTCCCGGTAAGGTTTATTCAGGTGTACTGGAGAGGAGACTACGTCGGATAGTCGAACCTCGGATTCAGGAGGAACAGTGTGGTTTTCGTCCTGGTCGTGGAACTGTGGACCAGCTCTATACTCTCGGCAGGGTTCTTGAGGGTGCATGGGAGTTTGCCCAACCAGTCTACATGTGCTTTGTGGACTTGGAGAAGGCATTGGACCGTGTCCCTCGGGAAGTCCTGTGGGGAGTGCTCAGAGAGTATGGGGTATCGGACTGTCCTATTGTGGCGGTCCGCTCCCTGTACGATCAGTGCCAGAGCTTGGTCCGCATTTCCGGCAGTAAGTCGGACACATTTCCAGTGAGGGTTGGACTCCGCCGAGGCTGTCCTTTGTCACCGATTCTGTTCATAACTTTTATGGACAGAATTTCTAGGCGCAGTCAAGGCGTTGAGGGGTTCCGGTTTGGTGACCGCAGGATTAGGTCTCTGCTTTTTGCAGATGATGTGGTCCTGATGGCTTCATCTGACTGGGATGTTCAGCTCTCACTGGATCGGTTTGCAGCCGAGTGTTAGAATCAGCACCTCCAAGTCCGAGTCCATGGTTCTCGCCCGGAAAAGGGTGGAGTGCCATCTCCGGGTTGGGGAGGAGACCCTGCCCCAAGTGGAGGAGTTCAAGTACCTAGGAGTCTTGTTCACGAGTGAGGGAAGAGTGGATCGTGAGATCGACAGGCGGATCGGTGCGGCGTCTTCAGTAATGCGGACGCTGTATCGATCCGTTGTGGTGAAGAAGGAGCTGAGTCGGAAGGCAAAGCTCTCAATTTACCGGTCGATCTACGTTCCCATCCTCACCTATGGTCATGAGCTTTGACAGGAAGTAAGAGTGGGTAAGACGGTCCATAGCCGCTCTGACGGTAAGTAAGAGCGGGTAAGACGGTCCATAGCCGCTCCGACGGGAAGTAAGAGCGGGTAAAACGGTCCATAGCCGCTCTGACAGGAAGTAAGAGCGGGTAAGACGGTCCATAGCCGCTCTGACAGGAAGTAAGAGCGGGTAAGACGGTCCATAGCCGCTCTGACGGGAAGTAAGAGCGGGTAAGACGGTCCATAGCCGCTCTGACAGGAAGTAAGAGCGGGTGAGACGGTCCATAGCCGCTCTGACAGGAAGTAAGAGCGGGTAAGACGGTCCATAGCCGCTCTGACAGGAAGTAAGAGCGGGTAAGACGGTCCATAGCCGCTCTGACAGGAAGTAAGAGCGGGTAAGACGGTCCATAGCCGCTCTGACGGGAAGTAAGAGCGGGTAAGACGGTCCATAGCCGCTCCGACAGGAAGTAAGTGCGGTTAAGACGGTCCATAGCCGCTCCGACAGGAAAAAAGAGTGGGTAAGACGGTCCATAGCCGCTCCGACAGGAAGTAAGAGCGGGTAAGACGGTCCATAGCCGCTCCGACAGGAAGTAAGTGCGGTTAAGACGGTCCATAGCCGCTCCGACAGGAAGTAAGTGCGGTTAAGACGGTCCATAGCCGCTCTGACAGGAAGTAAGTGCGGTTAAGACGGTCCATAGCCGCTCCGACAGGAAGTAAGAGCGGGTAAGACGGTCCATAGCCGCTCCGACAGGAAGTAAGAGCGGGTAAGACGGTCCATAGCCGCTCTGACGGGAAGTAAGAGCGGGTAAGACGGTCCATAGCCGCTCTGACAGGAAGTAAGAGCGGGTAAGACGGTCCATAGCCGCTCTGACGGGAAGTAAGAGCGGGTAAGACGGTCCATAGCCGCTCCGACAGGAAGTAAGAGCGGGTAAGACGGTCCATAGCCGCTCTGACGGGAAGTAAGAGCGGGTAAGACGGTCCATAGCCGCTCTGACAGGAAGTAAGAGCGGGTAAGACGGTCCATAGCCGCTCTGACGGGAAGTAAGAGCGGGTAAGACGGTCCATAGCCGCTCCGACAGGAAGTAAGTGCGGTTAAGACGGTCCATAGCCGCTCCGACAGGAAAAAAGAGTGGGTAAGACGGTCCATAGCCGCTCCGACAGGAAGTAAGAGCGGGTAAGACGGTCCATAGCCGCTCCGACAGGAAGTAAGTGCGGTTAAGACGGTCCATAGCCGCTCCGACAGGAAGTAAGTGCGGTTAAGACGGTCCATAGCCGCTCTGACAGGAAGTAAGTGCGGTTAAGACGGTCCATAGCCGCTCCGACAGGAAGTAAGAGCGGGTAAGACGGTCCATAGCCGCTCCGACAGGAAGTAAGAGCGGGTAAGACGGTCCATAGCCGCTCCGACAGGAAGTAAGAGCGGTTAAGACGGTCCATAGCCGCTCTGACAGGAAGTAAGAGCGGTTAAGACGGTCCATAGCCGCTCTGACAGGAAGTAAGAGCGGGTAAGACGGTCCATAGCCGCTCTGACGGGAAGTAAGAGCGGGTAAGACGTCCCATAGCCGCTCTGACAGGAAGTAAGAGCGGGTAAGACGGTCCATAGCCGCTCTGACAGGAAGTAAGAGCGGGTAAGACGGTCCATAGCCGCTCTGACGGGAAGTAAGAGCGGGTAAGACGGTCCATAGCCGCTCTGACAGGAAGTAAGAGCGGGTAAGACGGTCCATAGCCGCTCTGACGGGAAGTAAGAGCGGGTAAGACGGTCCATAGCCGCTCCGACAGGAAGTAAGTGCGGTTAAGACGGTCCATAGCCGCTCCGACAGGAAAAAAGAGTGGGTAAGACCGTCCATAGCCGCTCCGACAGGAAGTAAGAGCGGGTAAGACGGTCCATAGCCGCTCCGACAGGAAGTAAGTGCGGTTAAGACGGTCCATAGCCGCTCCGACAGGAAGTAAGTGCGGTTAAGACGGTCCATAGCCGCTCTGACAGGAAGTAAGTGCGGTTAAGACGGTCCATAGCCGCTCCGACAGGAAGTAAGAGCGGGTAAGACGGTCCATAGCCGCTCCGACAGGAAGTAAGAGCGGGTAAGACGGTCCATAGCCGCTCCGACAGGAAGTAAGAGCGGTTAAGACGGTCCATAGCCGCTCTGACAGGAAGTAAGAGCGGTTAAGACGGTCCATAGCCGCTCTGACAGGAAGTAAGAGCGGGTAAGACGGTCCATAGCCGCTCTGACGGGAAGTAAGAGCGGGTAAGACGTCCCATAGCCGCTCTGACAGGAAGTAAGAGCGGGTAAGACGGTCCATAGCCGCTCTGACAGGAAGTAAGAGCGGGTAAGACGGTCCATAGCCGCTCTGACGGGAAGTAAGAGCGGGTAAGACGGTCCATAGCCGCTCCGACAGGAAGTAAGACCGGGTAAGACGGTCCATAGCCGCTCCGACAGGAAGTAAGAGCGGGTAAGACGGTCCATAGCCGCTCTGACAGGAAGTAAGAGCGAGTAAGACGGTCCATAGCCGTTCCGACAGGAAGTAAGAGCGGGTAAGACGGTCCATAGCCGCTCTGACAGGAAGTAAGAGCGAGTAAGACGGTCCATAGCCGTTCCGACAGGAAGTAAGAGCGGGTAAGACGTCCCATAGCCGCTCTGACGGGAAGTAAGAGCGGGTAAGACGTCCCATAGCCGCTCTGACAGGAAGTAAGAGCGGGTAAGACGGTCCATAGCCGCTCTGACGGGAAGTAAGAGCGGGTAAGACGTCCCATAGCCGCTCTGACAGGAAGTAAGAGCGGGTAAGACGGTCCATAGCCGTTCCGACAGGAAGTAAGAGCGGGTAAGACGGTCCATAGCCGCTCTGACAGGAAGTAAGAGCGGTTAAGACGGTCCATAGCCGCTCTGACAGGAAGTAAGAGCAGGTAAGACGGTCCATAGCCGCTCTGACAGGAAGTAAGAGCGGGTAAGACGGTCCATAGCCGCTCCGACAGGAAGTAAGAGCGGTTAAGACGGTCCATAGCCGCTCCGACAGGAAGTAAGAGCGGTTAAGACGGTCCATAGCCGCTCCGACAGGAAGTAAGAGCGGGTAAGACGGTCCATAGCCGCTCTGACGGGAAGTAAGAGCGGGTAAGACGGTCCATAGCCGCTCCGACAGGAAGTAAGAGCGGGTAAGACGGTCCATAGCCGCTCCGACGGGAAGTAAGAGCGGGTAAGACGGTCCATAGCCGCTCTGACGGGAAGTAAGAGCGGGTAAGACGGTCCATAGCCGCTCTGACAGGAAGTAAGAGCGGGTAAGACAATCCATAGCCGCTCCGACAGGAAGTAAGAGCGGGTAAGACGGTCCATAGCCGCTCTGACAGGAAGTAAGAGCGGTTAAGACGGTCCATAGCCGCTCTGACAGGAAGTAAGAGCGGGTAAGACGGTCCATAGCCGCTCTGACAGGAAGTAAGAGCGGGTAAGACGGTCCATAGCTGCTCCGACAGGAAGTAAGAGCGGTTAAGACGGTCCCTAGCCGCTCTGACAGGAAGTAAGAGCGGGTAAGACGGTCCATAGCCGCTCTGACGGGAAGTAAGAGCGGTTAAGACGGTCCATAGCCGCTCCGACAGGAAGTAAGAGCGGGTAAGACGGTCCATAGCCGCTCCGACAGGAAGTAAGAGCGGGTAAGACGGTCCATAGCCGCTCTGACAGGAAGTAAGAGCGGGTAAGACGGTCCATAGCCGCTCTGACAGGAAGTAAGAGCGGTTAAGACGGTCCATAGCCGCTCTGACAGGAAGTAAGAGCGGGTAAGACGGTCCATAGCCGCTCTGACAGGAAGTAAGAGCGGGTAAGACGGTCCATAGCCGCTCCGACAGGAAGTAAGAGCGGGTAAGACGGTCCATAGCCGCTCCGACAGGAAGTAAGAGCGGGTAAGACGGTCCATAGCTGCTCCGACAGGAAGTAAGAGCGGTTAAGACGGTCCATAGCCGCTCTGACAGGACGTAAGAGCGGGTAAGACGGTCCATAGCCGCTCTGACAGGAAGTAAGAGCGGGTAAGACGGTCAATAGCCGCTCCGACAGGAAGTAAGAGCGGGTAAGACGGTCCATAGCCGCTCTGACAGGAAGTAAGTGCGGGTAAGACGGTCCATAGCCGCTCTGACAGGAAGTAAGAGCGGGTAAGACGGTCCATAGCCGCTCTGACAGGAAGTAAGAGCGGGTAAGACGGTCCATAGCCGCTCTGACAGGAAGTAAGAGCGGGTAAGACGGTCCATAGCCGCTCTGACAGGAAGTAAGAGCGGGTAAGACGGTCCATAGCCGCTCTGACGGGAAGTAAGAGCGGGTAAGACGGTCCATAGCCGCTCCGACAGGAAGTTTGTTGTCTTCAGAGCCAGGCGGCTCCAGGAAGCAAAAAGCAGGCGTCGTTAGAAGATGTTCTGGAGAAGAAAGAAGATCTCGCAGTTGGAAGACGACTATTTTTAGGCAGATCTTCAATGCCAGACATGAAAGCTGCAGCCGGCGCCCACAAGGAGACAGAAGAAGAGCTCCGAGTCAAACAAACCCGGGGCCACGTTTTACATAAATAATGTCGAGTGTCAATTCATGAATGACAGGGGCCTTTATGTCACATTTTATTCCTAGCCCCTTCCTGCTCTGTCACTGGTTAGAATAGAATGACTACTTTGCCCCATATTTTGTCTTGTCCCTTGTATTGTTAACTGTTAACCCAGGGCCACCTTAACCTAAAGGGGGCCCCAAAAACAGAGTTTGAAAATAAAAAACATGATTTAACTCACTAGAATAGCGACAATGCGAAAATATCATCCATTAAAAATGACTCCCCCTGAGAGGCGGAACACCAACTATTGCATTTTGCAGTCAACATCGGGGGCCCCTAACTTCTAGAAGAGTGCTAGCGATCTTGGAGATTGCCTGTGCTTTTAGCTTAGTGGTCAGCACGCTCGCCTCTCACAACAGCGACCTGGGTTTGAACTCCCCGTCCAACAAGGAGGGGCAGAACACCAACTATTGCATTCCGCAGTCAAAATCAGGGGCCCTTAATTTAGTGGGGGCCCCTAACTTCTAGAATAGTGTCAGCGATCTTGGAGTTTGCTTGTGCTTTTAGCTTAGTGGTCAGCACGCTCGCCTCTCAGGCCGGCGACCTGGGTTCAACCCCCCCCGTCCAACAAGGAGGGGCAGAACACCAACTATTGCATTCAGCAGTCAAAATCAGGGGCCCTTAATTTAGTGGTGGGCCCTAACTTCTACAATAGTGCCAGCGATCTTGGAGTTTTCCTGTGCTTTTAGCTTAGTGGTCAGCACGCTCGCCTCTCACACCGGCAACCTGGATTCGCACCCCCTGGGAGGCAGAACACCAACTATTGCATTCCCCAATCAAAATCGGGGGCCCCTGATTTAGTGGGGGCCCCTAACTTCTAGAATAGTGCCAGCGATCTTGGAGCTTGCCTGTGCTTTTAGCTTAGTGGTCAGCACGCTCGCCTCTCACACCGGCAACCTGGATTCGCACCCCCTGGGAGGCAGAACACCAACTATTGCATTCCCCAATCAAAATCGGGGGCCCCTGATTTAGTGGGGGCCCCTAACTTCTAGAATAGTGCCAGCGATCCTGGAGTTTTCCTGTGCTTTTAGCTTAGTGGTCAGCACGCTCGCCTCTCACACCGGCAACCTGGGTTCGCACCCCCTGGGAGGCAGAACACCAACTATTGCATTCCCCAATCAAAATCGGGGGCCCCTGATTTAGTGGGGGCCCCTAACTTCTAGAATAGTGCCAGCGATCTTGGAGCTTGCCTGTGCTTTTAGCTTAGTGGTCAGCACGCTCGCCTCTCACACCGGCGACCTGGGTTCGCACCCCCTCGTCAAACCAGGAGGGGCAGAATACCAACTATTGCATTCCGCAGTCAAAATCGGGGGCCCTTAATTTAGTGGGGGCCCCTAACTTCTAGAAGAGTGCCATCGATCTTGGAATTTTCCTGTGCTTTTAGCTTAGTGGTCAGCATGCTCGCCTTTCACAACGGCGACCTGGGTTCAAACCCCCCGTCCAACAAGGAGGGGAAGAACACCAACTATTGCATCCCGCAGTCAAAATCAGGGGCCCTTAATTTAGTGGAGCCCCTAACTTCTAGAATAGTGTCAGTGATCTTGGAGTTTGCTTGTGCTTTTAGCTTAGTGGTCAGTACGCTCGCCTCTCACACCAGCAACCTGGGTACGCAACCCCTGGGAGGAAGAACACCACCTATTGCATTCCCCAGTCAAAATCGGGGGCCCCTAACTTCTAGAATAGTGCCAGCGATCTTGGGAGTTTTCCTGTGCTTTTAGCTTAGTGGTCAGCACGCTCGCCTCTCACAACAGCGACCTGGGTTCAAACCCCTCGTCCAACAAGGAGGGGCAGAACACCAACTATTGTATTCCGCAGTCAAAATCAGGGGCCCTTAATTTAGTGGGGGCCCCTAACTTCTAGAATAGTGTCAGCGATCTTGGAGTTTGCTTGTGCTTTTAGCTTAGTGGTCAGCATGCTTGCCTCTCACACCAGTTACCTGGGTTCAAACCCCCCGTCCAACAAGGAGGGACAGAACACCAACTATTGCATTCCGCAGCCAAAATCAGGGGCCCTTAATTTAGTGGGGGCCCCTAACTTCTAGAATAGTGTCAGCGATCTTGGAGTTTGCTTGTGCTTTTAGCTTAGTGGTCAGCACGCTCGCCTCTCACACCGGCGACCTGAGTTCGCACACCAACTACTGCATTTTGCAGTCAAACTCGGGGGCCCCTGATTGAGTGGGGGCCCCTAGGCACGTGCATTAAGGCCACAGACGTGTAAGGAATACATGCAAATGTTCGTTTTGATGGTGTTTTCTAAAAAAAGGCAATTATTGAACCATTTCATAAATCAAATACATTCAAGTTTTAATTTAAAAAAAAAATGTTTTAAAGAGTATACAAGTCTGACAATGTTTTTGTCACAGGAATGTTTCACCACATTAAAATGCATCCTAAAATAATACATCTTTGACTAGTATGTTTTTTTTAAGTCCATCATTTCTGTTTTATTGCCTCTAGAGGTAAAAAAAACACAGCATAGACATTTTTTTATTTTACAGTAAAAACCACACAAATATGTTGTCATTCTTACGGTGTAAAATTTAATGGATAACTTAAGTTGAACAGATTTGTTTAAACAAAATAAAACAGTTTGGAGCGTATATATTTGTTGCATTATTACATTTTAAAAGGTGTACAGTTTCATGCGTTACATTTATTTTCTGTCAAAATGGAGAAAACAAATGTGTTTATTGTGAAAAGATGAGCTGTTTTGTTGATGCATTTTAATTCCAGGCCATAGAAAAAGAAGTTGAGTTCGACTAGAACAACCTTTTTGAAAGCAAAAGCTACTTCTTGGGTACTGATTAATGCCAAGGGCTACCAGTTTGATAGACACTTAAATAAATTGCCAGAAATAGCCAATTTGCTCAATTTACCTTTAATAAATAAAGCTATATATATATAAATGGGTATTTCTGTCTGTCATTCCTTCGTACATATTTTTGTAGAGAATAAATGATAAAAAAAAAACACTTAATTGAACGGTTTAAAAGAGGAAAAAACACAAAAAAATGTAAATAAAATTTTGAAACATATTTATCTTCAATTTTGACTCTTTAAAATTCAAAATTCAACCGAAAAAATGAAGAGAAAAACGAGCTAATTCGAATCTTTTTGAAAAAATAAAAAAAATAATTAGTAATTTTTCCTGATTAAGATTAATTTTAGAATTTTGATGACATGTTTTAAATAGGTTAAAATCCAATCTGCACTTTGTTAGAATATATAACAAATTGGACCAACGCTATATTTCTAACAAAGACAAATCATTATTTCTTCTAGATTTTCCAGAACAAAAATTTTAAAGGTTTTGAAATAAAATTTAAATTTGATTCTACGGATTTTCTAGATTTGCCAGAATATTTTTATTTTTATTTTACTCCTCATAAATTTGAAGAAATATTTCACAAATATTCTTCATCGAAAAAACAGAAGCTAAAATGAAGAGTTAAATTAAAATGTATTTTATTATTCTTTAGAATAAAAAAAAAAATACTTGAACATTGATTTAAATTGTCAGGAAAGAAGAGGAAGGAATTTAAAAGGTAAAAATGTGTTTAAAAATCCTAAAATCATTTTTCAGGTTGTATTTTTTCTCTAAAATTGTCTTTCTGAAAGTTATAAGAAGCAAAGTAAAAAAAATAAATGCATTTATTTAAACAAGTGAAGACCAAGTCTTTAAAATATTTTCTTGGATTTTCAAATTCTATTTGAGTTTTGTCTCTCTTAGAATTAAAAATGTCCAGCAAAGCGAGACCAGCTTGCTAGTAAATAAATACAATTTAAAAAATAGAGGCAGCTCACTGGTAAGTGCTGCTATTTGAGCTATTTTTAGAACAGGCCAGCGGGCGACTCATCTGGTCCTTACGGGCGACCGCGTTGGTGACCCCTGGACTAGATCATTACAAATTCAAATAATGTGGCCGTTAAAAAAGAAGATTTTGGTTCTTTATTGCAGTGTTTTTCAACCACTGTGCCGTGGCACACTAGTGTGTCCTGTGTGATTCAGTCTGGTGTGCTGTGGGAGATGATCTCATTTCAGCTCAAATATTTTTTGCAAAGCAGTAATTCTAGTCTGCAAATGATGTGTTGTTGTTCAGAGCTGGGCAGAGTAACCATGTAATACTCTTCCATATCACTAGGTGGCAGCCGGTAGCTACTTTCTTTATAGATGTTGGAAACAGTGGGAGGCAGTGTGCAGGTAAAAATCTATTTAATGCTTAAACAAAAGGTAAGTGTCCCTAAGAAAAGGCATTGAAGCTTAGGGACGGCTATGCAGAACCAAACTATAACTGAACTGGCTACAAAGTAAACAAGAACAGAATGCTGGACGACAGCAAAGACTTACTGTGGAGCTGTTGATCATGTTTTTTGTTTGGCCATGTGCTGTTTGTTTTTTGGACACTCAGTCCCTGCTTTTTCACTCTTGTTTTGTCACCGTAGCAACCATTAGTTAAAATTGTCTTTCTGAAAGTTACAAGAAGCAAAGTAAAAAAATAAATGCATTTATTTAAACAAGTGAAGACAAAGTCTTTAAAAGATGTTCTGGGATTTTCAAATTCTATTTGAGTTTTGTCTCTCTTAGAATTAAAAATGTCCAGCAAAGCGAGACCAGCTTGCTAGTAAATAAATACAATTGAAAAAATAGAGGCAGCTCACTGGTAAGTGCTGGTAGCTACTTTCTTTATAGATGTTGGAAACAGTGGGAGGCAGTGTGCAGGTAAAAAGGTATTTAATGCTTCAACAAAAGGTAAGTGTCCCTAAGAAAAGGCATTGAAGCTTAGGGACGGCTATGCAGAACCAAACTATAACTGAACTGGCTACAAAAAAAACTAAATGCTGGATGACAGCAAAGACTTACTGTGGAGCTGTTGATCATGTTTTTGTTTGGCCATGTGCTGTTTGTTTTTTGGACACTCAGTCCCTGCTTTTTCACTCTTGTTTTGTCACCGTAGCAACCATTAGTTAAAATTGTCTTTCTGAAAGTTACAAGAAGCAAAGTAAAAAAATAAATACATTTATTTAAACGAGTGAAGACCAAGTCTTTAAAAGATGTTCTTGGATTTTCAAATTCTATTTGAGTTTTGTCTCTCTTAGAATTAAAAATGTCCAGCAAAGCGAGACCAGCTTGCTAGTAAATAAATACAATTTAAAAAATAGAGGCAGCTCACTGGTAAGTGCTGGAAGCTACTTTCTTTATAGATGTTGGAAACAGTGGGAGGCAGTGTGCAGGTAAAAAGGTATTTAATACTTAAACAAAAGGTAAGTGTCCCTAAGAAAAGGCATTGAAGCTTAGGGACGGCTATGCAGAACTGGCTACAAAGTAAACAAAAACAGAATGCTGGACGACAGCAAAGACTTACTGTGGAGCTGTTGATCATGTTTTTTGTTTGGCCATGTGCTGTTTGTTTTTTGGACACTCAGTCCCTGCTTTTTCACTCTCGTTTTGTCACCGTAGCAACCATTAGTTTCACCTGTGTCACATTTGGAGTCCGCACCTGTTTTCACTAATCATGTCTATTATTTAAACCGAAGGTTTTCAGGAAGTCAGCCTTGCGACTTTACCTCTTCGTGCCATGCTGTTACTCATACGTGCCACGTAAGTTTTGTTTATTCTTGTCACAGTAAGTGTTTATTTGTTTCATGTTGATAGTTTTTTTTGCCCAAGCGCTAGTTATTGTTTTCAATGCCGAGTTTGTTCTCCACCTTTTTTGTAGTTTTGTACCTTTTTTTTTTTATAGCAATTAATAAATATGTCCGTACCTTCACGTCTTGCCCGCGCCAACTTTCCTTTGCATTGCAGAAAAAGAAACGCCGAAGTCCACTTACTGACAGGAGTAAAGACAAAGTACATCCGAACATGACATGACAATCAACAATGTCGCCACAAAGAAGGATAAAAACAACTGAAATAGTCTTGATTGCTAAAACAAAGTAAATGCGGGGAATATCACTCAAAGGAAGACTTTAAACTGCTACAGGAAAATACAGGAAAAATCACCAAAATAGGAGCGCAAGACAAAAAGTAAAAGAGGACAGACAGGAAAAGAGCAAATAAGTCAGGGTGTGATGTGACAGTACACCTACTTTGAGACAAGAGCTATAGTCATGCATGCTTGCTTATGCTTTAAAGCAGGGGGTGTCCAAAGTGCGTCATTTTTAACGGCCCCACGGAACATTTTAAAAATACAATTGAAAAAACATAAAAAGTGGTATAAAAGAGCAAACAGGTGAAATGTAACAAGGAAATGATGCAATGTTTACTCTAATAACAAAATATTGCCATGCAGGCTGTTTCTTTCTTTAAAAAATAATAATGAATCAAAATCAATGTCATTTTGAATTATTGACCTATTCAAGCTTCAATTACATCACATTAAGTTATTCCACTTTGAGATATTTTTGGGGGGAAAATGCTGCATATTTTGTGTTTTGCCATATAAAAAAACTGAGCTGTTTTTTTAAAGAAGGCCCTAAAACAAACAAAACATAAACAATAAAAGTTAAAATTGACGCATATACCTGAAGTTGATCACATTGAGATTATTATGCTAAAAGTATAAAAAAAAAAAAAGTATTTATTTTTTAACACT